>NW_017674095.1:0-14487 GCF_001879085.1 Nicotiana attenuata | reverse complement strand
CTAAGCCACAACAAAGCATTACACATCACTGTGCAATGTGAAGATTATTTCATCACCAGGATTCTGATTGATGGAGGGTCCAGCCTCAATATTTGTCCATTGGTGACTCTCAGAATATTGGGAAAGAGCCTGCATGAGATCAAGGATGGGGCCATCAACGTCAAAGCTTTTGATGGTTCCCAAAGGTCCACTATTGGGGAAATCAGTTTATGTCTGCAAATGGGGCCGACTTGGTTCGACGTTGATTTTCAAGTGATAGACATCCCAGCATCCTACAACTTACTATTGGGACGACCTTGGATCCACGCCACTGGAGCTGTAGCATCGACCCTGCATCAGGCAGTGAAGTTTGAATGGAATCACCAAGAAGTAATTATTCATGGCGACGGTAGCAATCCCATATACAGTCGGCAGACCATCCCAGCGATCGGAGGAAGAAGAAAGCTAAGCGGAGAAACCTACCATCACATTGAGCGAGTCAACGTCGTGGACAAGGACAAGTGGTGGGATAACAAGATCGAAAGTATACTGAATTGGTGTGGATACGAGCCTGGCAAGGGACTTGGCAAAAACCTCCAGGGAATCGCCAAACCCATCAAGCTGAAAAAACATGGTACCACTTTTGGTTTGGGTATGAATACACTTGGGAGGAGTTCAACCACTGGTCGCCACCATGGCGCAGTCCCTACTACCCACTGGAGCATCCGATACCTCGCTTGGAGCAAACTTTCCAGCCAGCAGATGTCCTATATGGGTCAGAAGAAGAGGAAGCGTTGGCGGCAATGAAGAATCTGTTCTTGGAAGACGATAATATGGACTGTCACGTCATTTTCGAGGAGGGAGGGGAGGAAGGCCCTTCCATACAAGCTGTGAGCCGAGGAGTGCACCTTGATAATTGGTCCATCAGAACCACCAAGGCCCGGAAAGCTTCGGGGTAGCAAGGCTGAACAAAGCACTATGCATTATCTTTTACTTTTTCGCTAGTTGATTTCCTTTCCGTACTTTCTTTAAATTTCAAAAAGAGATCCGATATTCAAAACAATTATGGAATTTATCAAAGTATTTAGGTTTCTTATAAATCTCGCTCTTATTATTTTCTCTATCATTTACTTTATTTTGCACAGCATTACTATTACTTATCATGATGAACCGACGATTGTGACTTGCGACGAGGCAACGCAACAAACGGATATAGACTCAGAAGGGGATGATATACCAAAAGATGTTGTTAAAGAGGTCGAGAACTTTGAGAATAGGCCTAAGTCTAACTTGGACGAAACTGAGGTTGTCAACTTGGGGGATACGGAGAATGTCAAAGAGACGCGCATCAGTGTTCATCTAACACCATCAGAAAAGGAAGAGTACACGGAATTCTTAAAAGAATATGAGGACATATTTGCCTAGTCGTATGATGATATGACCGGTCTCAGTACATCTATTGTAGCTCACAAACTGCCAACAGATCCAACATGTCCGCCGGTAAAGTAGAAGCTCAGGAAGTTCAAGTCAGACATGAATTTGAAAATCAAGGAGGAAGTTACCAAGCAAGTCAAAGCCAAGGTCCTCAGAGTAGTGGAGTATCCAACGTGGCTAGCCAACATTGTGCCAGTGCCGAAGAAGGACGGGAAGGTCAGAGTCTATGTCGACTACCGGGACCACAACCGGGCCAGTTCGAAAGACGACTTCCCCTTGCCGAACATACACATTCTGATTGACAACTGCGCCAAGCACGAGCTGCAGTCCTTCGTTGATTGTTTTGCCAGGTATCATCAGATATGGATGGACGAAGAAGACGCGGAGAAAATGGCTTTCATTACGTCGTGGGGGATGTATTGTTACAAGATGAAGCCAAAGGAAAATTCTCTCCCAACTGGAAGGGTCCATACCTGGTTCACCGGGTCCTAACAGGAGGAGCCCTCATACTTGCAGAAATGGACGGAGAAGTTTGGCCAAAGCCGATCAATTCAGATGCAGTCAAGCGATACTATGTGTAGCACTTATGATTTTCTTTATGATGTAATTTGAATTACGTCTGACCTGATTCCCGTTTAAGAGGGGATACGTAGGCAGCCTTATGGGTTCAGTCACAATTCAGTAAAATCTTCATTTCCCCCGATATTGGAAACTGGGGCAGAATTTTGAGAAAGACCCTCAAAATTCTGAAGTTGATTTTCTGCCAGTCATCGCACGCAGCCGTAAGAAGTACCAGCCTAGTAAACTGGGGCAGAATTTTAAGGAGGACCCTCAAAATTCCGGAGCAAAAGAGGTCGCAATGTCTTGAACCGCGTCGCAGTCGTCGGTTCATCTAAAAGAAAATAATTTTTATTATGTAGTTACATCATATTCTTTACTAAATCATGCATGGCTATTATCAAATTGCTTCGGTTAGTGACACTACCCCAATGAAAGCAAGAGCCGAGTAGGATAAGCGAAGTCCACGGGAAGACGAACTAACCTTCCCCCTTTACAAAACTCACGATTTTTCTTTGGATGCAGGCACCCAAGACATAGAACCATCAAAAACGGTTACATTTTCATACTTTGCAGGAGTACAACCCTCAGAATCATCACTTACTTACAAGTGCTACCCGCACATGACATCCCCAGCAGCCACAATGACGCAATCAACTATCAGCTACCATCTATCAGCTAAGAAATTTCGTTACTCTTCACCTTTATATCATGCATTGCATAAGGCTACCTTTCTACCTTCTGAGACTAAGCACTGTCTCCACTCGCATTTCTGCTGCATTGCATAAGGCTGCCATTCTGCCTTCTAAGGTTAAGCACTTCCTCCATCCTGCATTTCCTTGCATTGCATAAGGCTACCTTTCTGCCTTCCGAGACTAAGCATTGTCTCCATCTGCATTTCTCTGCATTGCATACGGCTACCATTCTACCTTCCGAGACTAAGCATTGTCTCCATCTGCATTTCTTTGCATTGCATAAGGCTACCATTCTGCCTTCCGAGGTTAAGCACTACCTCCATCCTGCATTTCCTTGCATTGCATAAGGCTACCTTTCTGCCTTCCGAGACTAAGCATTGTCTCCATCTGCATTTCCCTGCATTGCATAAGCCTACTATTCTGCCTTCCGAAACTAAGCATTGTCTCCATCTGCATTTCTTTGCATTGCATAAGGCTACCATTCTGCCTTTTGAGGTTAAGCTCTACCTCCATACGCATGGCTGAAAGATCGCCAACCTTTATTAAATCTCGCACCGGCTGAAATATCGCCACTTCATTTAAATCTCGCATCGGTTGAAATATTGCCACTTCATTTAAATCTTGCATGGCTGAAAGATCGCCAACCTTTATTTAAATCTTGCATGGCTGAAATAACGCCACCTTTATTTAAATTCTGCATCGGCTAAAATATTGCCACTTCATCCTGCATCGGCTGAAAGATCGCCATTTGTATTTACATTTTTGCACGGCTGCAATATCGCCACTTCATTTAAGTCTTGCATCGGCTGAAAGATCGCCAAACCCTGCATTTCATGGGCTGAAAGATCGCCAAATTGTCCAAAGGCGTCATCATTCAGAGGCACCATTTTCATAGCTCAAGAACGTCATGCCATGGCCTGAGGACCCCTTCTTTATCTTTTGCAATCATTATTCAAAGGCATCATGGTTCAGAGGCACCATTCTCATAGCCCGAGAACATCATTTCATAGCCTGCGAATCCTCTATTATATGCTTCATGGTCCAGGACGTCATGGTCTGAGGACGTCATCCTACCCGTCTGAAGACAGCATTCATGGTCCAACGGGAACCTGCATCACGTTTAAATTTATGTACAATATATGTTGATATTGCTCATTTGCAGGTACACCGGCTATCAACGGCCTTCTCAGCAAGAGCGACCCCGCTCCAGTTCCCGCAGCCTACTAGACTTCAACCATTCTTCCCAACCCGAACATCGCGTCCGTCCCTCGAAATCTCCATCGGCAATAGTCCGCCAATGGATCCCGAACTACATATGACCTGATTCCTGTAAGACCAGGGATATGTAGGCAGCTCAGGAGCCAGAGCTCGGTCAAATCCTTTCAAATTGTTTCCTTCGGTCAAAATTGGCCATCATATCTTTACCCGACAACTCTTTCATCCTTCCCGGGTAAAGAGGGGCAGCTGTTGATACCCAATTTTTCCCTATGTATTTTTATATGCAGAATACTTTAAAGATAGCATATGTTATGCATATATGAGCATGTCCTAGGGTTTATTTATTTTTCCTTAATTTTCAAAAGATTTTTTAATCAATTTATTGCCCTATTTTATCAAGGGAAAACCCAATACTTATCCCCAAAGTTATCATTTTCGTGATTAATTTACTTTTTATTCTCATATTCATCCCAAAATATAGCTGTTATTAGTATTTTTAAAGCTAAATTGCATATAATTGTAATATTACCCTATTTTAAGAATTAATTGCGTTTATAATTATAAAATTGATTCCAGTATTTTTAATTTAATATTTATATATTATTTATTAACATAGTACCTTT
The DNA here is from genome assembly GCF_001879085.1 of Nicotiana attenuata. Taxonomy (NCBI): domain Eukaryota; kingdom Viridiplantae; phylum Streptophyta; class Magnoliopsida; order Solanales; family Solanaceae; genus Nicotiana; species Nicotiana attenuata. The sequence continues at coordinate 9,980 of NW_017674095.1, read as the reverse complement.
AATTTGTTTTCAGAAATCATTTTACAATTTTTTTATAAAATAGAAAGGGAAAAATGGCTATTTAAATACTAGCCCTATTCCATTTCAATTTTAGCCTAAAATCAGCCCCCCCAATTAACCCAATTTCAACCTCAATTGGACCGGCCCAATTCCCCAATTACCCGCCCCTGATCCAATTAATTCAACCCGCTCGGCTCCCTATTAAATATAGGCCGTTGATCAAAATGATCAACGGCCACGATCCCTCCATTCATTTTTAATCTACCAACACCCCAACCCTAACTCATTTTCAACCAGGCAGCCGCCTTTGAACCCTCTCATCTCTCAAACTCTCTCGAACCTTCCCCTAACCCTAGCACCCTCTCACCGTCTTCTACCCTAAGCCCACCGGAATCCATGGCCTCCCAGGCCATGGAGAAGCTTTAAAACTCACCTCCCTTTGCTCTTATACACTTGGTACTTGAAGATTCGAGGTCTGACCTCGAAGGTTTTCTACCAAATCTCCGTCGATTCAAGGTTCTATGGCCTTTCCGGCCTTGCTCCGGCATATCCAAAGCATCTCGAGCCTGGTTCTAACTCATCCGACCAAGATCGGACCTTTTCCAAGCCTCTCATTCTAGGGTTCCTCTGAAACCCTGGCTGTTCGAGGTTTCTCTAATTGTTTTCTTAGATCGGTATTATATCTGTGCTTTACTGGAGTTTTGAAACGTTTTCCCCGATATTTCTTTCAAAAATTACTCCTCTTCGATTTAGGGTTTCTGAAAGTTTCAAAATGTTTCTCTGACTCTTTTTCTTCTTCTCTTTATATGTATCGGTCTATGCTATGTTCTTATGTTTTCTTTTTCTACCTTGCATGATCTTCTACTGTGTTCTTATGTTTGCATGTTCTTCTACTGTGCCCCATTCTTTCTTCTACTACGTTTCTATATCATGCTCTCACATGTTTATCTTGCTAGGTTTCCTTATGTGTTCTTTTGCTGGGTTTTTCCGATACCCCTGTGTTCTTCTACTGTAATTTTCTACTAATTTTAATTCTTTGTTTGCCTTTCACTGGACCTTTGTTTGAGTTCTTTTAAACGTGTTTCTTCTACTGTTCTCTTAAGTGCTATACTACCTCTTTTGCTCTTATGAACTTGTTTGAGTTCCAAGTTTTCTTAAAACATGCTCCTTCTACTCTCACTATGTTTCGAATCAACTTCTTCACTCTGTTGCTTCGAACTTGCTATTGTATCTGTTCGTTTTCTCATAAGTCTCTGAAAGAGACCTCTGAGCCTGGTTCAGTTATTTGTCTTCTCTCCTCTGTGTCTGATTCGAGTTGAAAACCCCAGGATTTGGGGTTTTTGGCGAGTTTGGTCTTGTGTTTGGACTAGGGTTCTATTTGGAGCCCTGGACTCTCTCAAACTCATTTTGAACCTATGTACTGAATTTGAACCTCTTTGTTTATGACTCTGAATTCTTCTATACTAGACCCTTCTGATTAGCATGATAGTTCTTTTATATATGTGTGTTGAACCTTTCTTCAAAAGGCTTTCCAACTTATGATTGAATCAGAATCCTTTTTTTTGGGGTTAATTGAGTGTTACTGATTTTCCTTAAGTAAAACCTTTTCTTCACCTTTTCTGACTGGGTTCACTCACACCAAATATTTGGACTTTTGATTCCGTGGTTGTTAATTGATTCTCTTTCCTTAATTATACAACTGTGTACTGTCAAAGTCCTGCCCTTAAATAACTATTATGTATTTACCCCTCTTGTACTGCTTTGAAAAGAGTTTGATTAATTTATTTCCTTAATTAGTTATGCCCGTTTGAATCTGAATCCCTTAATTAAGGGAGATTTTCGTGTAATTGATTAGCAATCAGCTTTCAAAATTATTTCTTGCCTTATTTTTGCCTGCTTTCTATACTATAAATACATGACTCCTTAACACAAGACAGAAGGATTGAGAACAATCACACACACTCGTAAAATCACAATCACAATTCTCTTATGAACTTATACTTAGAGCATTCTTGCTTCTTGGCTGCACTTTGGCTTTTACAAGACTACTGGTTCTCTTTACTTGCTTCTTTGAAACTGGTATGTCCTAAAATTAATTTCAGTATCACCCAATATGTTTATTTACAGTCCTTGTATCCATGACTACTTTCTATCCTTTGTAAAGTGTAACATCTGATTTAAAGTGCCTATATGCTATTCCCTGCTTCTCTTCCTTATGAACAGTTGCTCCCTACCCCATTACCCCTATGTGTTTGTGAGTGGGGACTTGGGGCATGGCAGCAAGAATTGTTGTCCATGACCTATGTTTTTGACCCCCTAACCCTTAAGTAGGCTGGAAGGTGTGCCAGTATGTCTTCTTGCTGGGTATGCCCCTTTGCCTGCTCTTTTCTTGTATCTTGTTTCTAGTATGAATCCCCATACCCCATTCCCCTATGTGTGCTGAATTAAGGTATAGCCTGGCAGCATCCAAATTGCTGTCCAGGGCTGAACCTGACCTTCAATAGGTCTTAACTCCCAATTCTAAAGCTGACAGGCTGGTCAGGGGTGTGCCAGCATCCCAATTGCTGGGCATGACCACCAACCTGCCATCGCCCTCCCTAAATTCCCCTCTATTGCACTTACATTTACTCCTAGTCTCTAAGTTCTGCCCCCCTCCTATGAGCCCTGCCTTGGGACCTTGAGTTACCTCTGAACTTGGACATTTGAGGGCTGGCCCTTCCATACTGCACTATATTTCTACAATGATATTTGGGGTGTAAGCATTGCCTGGAGTTCATGAAACTCCTTGGAACTTTGACACATCCCAAATAAGAGAAAGGCTTTGGAAAATCTAGTCCTTGAAAGTTGGTTTATTCCATATGTCAGACTAGGAGTCTAAATTAGGCTATCCTTGGTTGGAATTTTAACTTCTGATGTATTTTATTTATTTTTATTTTTTTTGGAATCATTCAGTTGTAATAATTTGTAATAACTACGGGGCGTATAGTAAAAAAATGGGGGAGGGACTCTCATGTTATGCATATGGGGTAGATACCATGCTTTAGGTCTACTTCTGCAATCACGATTTGTTCATTACTGCACTAGAAATCATGCCTACAAAGTTCATTCATCTGCATATAGATATCATGCCTATAAGTTGTTCATTATTGCATATAAAAATCCTGTCTATAAGGTGTTCATTATTGTACATAGAAATCCTGCCTATAAGTTATTCATTACTGCATATAGAAATCCTGCCTGTAAGCTATTCATTTGCATTAGAAACCATGTCTATAAGTTTTCTGCACTTTTGCATAACACCTTAGGCAAACAATCTATAGGTTAAAAAATAATAAATGCACTCTAGCTACCATGCCTATAGGATACCTACACCCTTACAAACGTCCTAAATCAATCACGCTTAGAAAGCATGCCTATAGGGATAACTAAATGAATCTGAATTGTCTAGCTCGTTTACAAGTCTAAAATCAGTAGTCAATGTCGTTTAATACCTGCAGATTTTGTTGTCTCTTAAATCAGTAATCTTTCTTTAAACCAGCATGTCTTCTGCAAATGTTAGATACTTCGATTGCAGGCCTCATCTACGCAAACCTTTAGGTAATTAATCAACTTTGCCAGTCTTTAATAATAACAACCACCAGGCAGGTCTAATTCGGACTTCTTATCTGAAAATATGTGCTAAATCAGCCATCCTTCCTACGTTAAGTTTAATTAAAGACCTAACCAGTATTTGTAAGTCGTGCTAAATGATCTGTTTCTTTAAATGAGGAGGCATGTTTGAGCCTTTAACTGCTACTTGTTCCCCCCTTAATTGCTTGTGTGTTTTGTTTGTCGCCTTAGACTTTTATCCTTTTAAACTCTGAAAAGCCCAACTCCCTCCCCTTAGGATTAGTAGTCCCAAATGCCTCCGGGACTGATAGAATTGCGACGGGTAATAGCATGCAATAAGCAACGATACTATTCCGCGCTTTACTACCTAAACGGGGTGGGAAAGGGTAGATATGGATATGATGACCGGTGCGCTAATACCACGTGTAGCCCCTCTTTGGAGGAGTGATTACTGGGTATTGCATTGATGTGATCCATATTATTTGTAAACCTAGGACTCCCTTCCCTTTATTTGTTTATTCTGTCATTTTTTTAGAATTTTCAAGCTGTTTTTCCTCAAAAAATTCGAGCCCTTTCTGTTTTCTTCAAACTTTAACTTATCTGCAAATTTTAATCTGTCATATTTGAGCCTTTATTCGCTTATTTGTTACTTGTACTTGAATTCACAATTATAACATGGCCGAGAACCACACTAGTGGATCTTAAGGGGTGCCTAACACCTTCCCCTCGAGATAATTTCAAGCCCTTACCCAAACTCTGGTTTTCCAACTCAAAAAACCCTTTTAGTGTCCTAATGCACTTAATCATTAGGTGGCGACTCTTCAACCTCCAAAACCCAAATTCCCAAAGGGAATAGAGTTGTCCGCCCAAATGTCGTAAATCCGATTTCGCCTTTAAGAAAAAAGGGGGCATCGACAAATATGAACAGACTTAAAAAGGTATTGCTAAAGTTAAATAAAGATAAGTTTACAAAAGTGGAGAAAGAGGAAGATGAAAGCTGGAACAAGCTGGTAGAGTGTTAAGAGAAAATACAAAAGGATCCCAGGAATGAATTGTTAGTCAAAGAGGAGAAAGATTTGACGCAGCAATGCATATACCGGAAGAAAGAAAAAACAAACTATTTGCAGCAGAAGAGTAAAATACAGTGGCTCAAATATGGAGATATGAACACACGCTATTTTCACTTTGTGATCAAGGCTAAGAGAGTATCAAGCAGGATATTCACAATTCAGAACATGCAAGGAGAAACAATTCAATCAACAGATGTAGTAGCTGATGCTTTCAGTGAGTTATATAAAAGACTACTGGGCACTGACCAACAGAGCAGAGACAATGTGGCAAGCCACATAGTCAAAGAGGGACAAACTTTTTCAGAAGAACAAAGGATCCTTTTGATAAGAGATTTTCACAAAAGGAAGTTAAAGAAGCATTATGGGACATAGAAGGGACAAAGGCACCAGGCCTTGATATGTATGGCAGCTAATTTTTCAAGAATAGCTGAACCATTATAGGTGAGGATGTCACTGTAGTTGTGCTGAAATTTTTTCAATCTGGGAAAATGCTCAAAGCTCTCAACAGTACAGTGATCACCCTCATACCAAAAACCTCTCATGCTGCAAACAGTAGAAGATTATAGACCTATAGCATGTTATAATGTGGTGTACAAAATAATCTCAAAGATGTTGTGTAATAGATTGAAAATGGTGCTGCCAGACATCATATCACCAAATTAAAGTACCTTTGTGGCTAGGAGAACAATAGTATAGAACATCTTGATTTGTCAAGACTTGGTCAGATTATACAATAGGAAACAAACAACTAAGAGTTGCTTGATCAAGACGGATTTGAAGAAGGCATATGATTCCATTGAATTGGAAGTTTAAGGAGGAAAAGTTGCATGCACTAAACTTCCCTAGGATATTCATAAGGTGGATTATGGCATGTATCACATCAACTAGCTGTATTACAGCATAAACTTAAATGGAGGATGTTATGGAAAAATACAGGGGAAGAGAGTCTTAATACAGGGGGATCCAATATCTCCTTTACTGTTTGTTATCTGTATGGAATATTTCACGCGCATCATGGTACATACGGCTAAGCATGAAGGATTTTCTTTTCATACAAAATGCAAAGGATTGAAGATGACACTTATTTGCTTTGTTGATGATATGATACTATTCAGTAAAGGAGATTATCCTTCAGTACTGCTCATGCTAAGGGGACTCAAATCATTCTCTAAAGCATCTGGTATAACTGTCAATGCAAATTAATCGAACATCTTCTGTGCTAATATGAGTGGTAGGGAGATAGAAGAAATATGTGAGCTGATAGGACATAAGAGAGGCAAACTCCCATTTAAATATCTCGGAGTACCTATATCCTCAAAGAAGCTAAGTGTTGTAGATTGTGAAATGTTAATAGACAAGATATTGGTGAAGATAAAAGGGTGGGGATCCAGGAACCTATCGTATGCAGGGAGAACCCAGTTGGTGAACATAGTGTTGCTGCATCTGCACTCATACTGGGCATCAATCTTCCTACTACCAAAAAAGGTCATGAAGGACATTGTAGCTATATGTAGAAACTACGTATAGGATGGAAAAAGTATCACGAACAAATCCCCACTGGTAGCATGGGACCTAGTCTGCCAAACGAAAAGAGATGGTGGATTAGGTATACAAGACTGTTGGTATGGAATGAAGCAGCATTGGCAAAGTAAGTATGGAACATAGAACAATAAAGTGATTCTTTATGGGTTAAATGGGTAAATCACATTGTTGCGGCCAAACGCACATGCAAGTATACGCGGTCGTCAAGTAATAAAGTAGTGAGTAGAGTATCGTTCCCACTAGGACTTGTGATTAACTATTAACTAAATTAGACTGTCCTAGATATCTAAACAAGAATTAAACCTAGAAATATTTAGTTCTAAACTAATTAAATAAATAAATATAAATAATAAACTTTAAACAGAGAAAGAGCAGATTTTTATGATATCAATGTAATGAAAACGATCTAGGGCTATGGGCTATCTAACATTCCTATTGTATTCTCCAATTGAATTGACTAACTAATTTATCTAGTTTATTGGTTGACAGGATTAATATTGCTCATAAGAATCTGTCGATTTCTTACTCGCCTATTCAAGCTAACCTAACGCCTATATGTCTATGGAGTTAGAATCAACAAGAACGCATTTATAATTCCTGTATTTCAACCAAGCAAGGCAATTAGGTATATGTCTATCCTAATTGCGAATCTGTTCCCCGATGCTCAGGTTCAAGAACTTGCTCTACTCAATCCTATATGCAATCTAGAATTCCCACTTTCGATTTCAACTCTAGATTCGTAGATAGTATTCAATTGGTGATCAAGCAATGAAATAATTAAGTGCAGGATTGAATAAATAAACCAACAATAAACTAAGAAATCAAAATAAATATTCGAATAACAATAGTCATGAAAGAACCACAATCCTAGAACGTGAAGTTTAGCTCCACATAGTCATGGTAGCAAAACAACAAATCATACAAAGAAACATAAAAAGACTAAGTTGGTGGAAGAAAAGATGAAACCCGGCCTCCACGGCGGCTCTGTGCTTGTATTTTCCTCTCAAAAACGTCCTTCTCTCTTCAAAATACCGTTTTTCCATGTATATATACCAAGTATGGTTGGGCCCAAATAATTATACCTTCTCCAATGTGAAAAAGGACATCTTTCCCGGGTGACTAGCGCGAGCTCGCGCATCCTTCGCGCATGACTTCTGACATTCTGCCTCCAGCTCCTTAACTCGCGCGACTTCGCGCTAACTTCGCGCGTACGCGCATTTTTCACCCTGTTCCGTTCTGAATTTGGAAAAACATAAAACATGAAAGTTGTAGCCCTTTGAGTTAGCTTTCTAACTATATATTGTGGAGCTACAATGGAATTCTGAGAAAAAAGTTATATCTATTTTACTAGACAGTGCGCAATATGCCTACTGGAGTCTTCGTTCGCTCTAACTATCATCCGTTGACCCCCAAACACGATCCCGGCTTAATTCCTTGAACTTTTACTCAAACTTTAAAGCTCCAGATAACTTGAATTCATTCGATAACATGTATATAGCTCGGAATCACTCCTACAAGGCATAAAACACACCATTAGTGCAAAACACTAGCGATTAAAGCTCAAACTCAATTAAAGTGCAGTAAATTAGAGTGTAATAAGCGACTAAAATACGTAATTATATCCTATCATCAACACCCCACACTTAAACGTTGCTCGTCCTCGAGTCAACCAAAAATTTACTCTATCTTTGAGCACTTAACATCTTAACACATTTGGAGCACACTACACCAATGACCATGGTTGATAGCAACAATTAAACTCTAGCATACGCAATCATCATACACTTCCCTTTACTTATGCTATTCTTAAAAATTATTTACAACAAAGACAACATGCTCACCACAATCCTAGCCTCAAAAATCGACTCAATGTCACAATGCACTCATGGCTTGAATACCCAACGTCGTAGAAAAGTCTAATAACGTTACCTATCCTTCATGAAGCCATGTGCCCTCACAACAAGAACAAGAGAATACGTTGAACCCACACAATCAAATCTCATGATCAAATATAGTTTAAAGACTCATATATATATATCAAAGAACTCTCTCTCTCTCACACAAAAGAAGTCACATGCATGCACTTGGTACCATAGGCTTGCCCATAATGTAAATCTCTACTAATGTAGGCTCGCTCGATCTAAAATCAATTAGGACTTTTTCATGGTTGTAATGTGGTCTAAGGGACGGGTAGGATATATTTAGGAATAGTGACTAACCCTCCTAAGCACTTTAACACACCACATAATCAACTTTAAGCGCAAATTCTTCAATTCACTTTACTTTCACAAATAATATCATCCTAAAAATGCTCCCTTCTTCTTTAAGCACTACATTAATTCATACCCACTAGCAAGAACAAGACAACAATGTATTCATCTCTATTTTTTTTCTTCAGATTATTCTTTTTTTTTTTCAATTTCTGCTAGTGGTGTATTATTTTACAAAACAAGTGCACATTTCTTCCTTTTATTGGTTCCACTCAAAAGCCACCCCACACTTAGTTCCTTCTTACTTCTTTTAGCGCTCCTCTCACAATTAAAGTGCTTTAAGAGGTAAAAGGATCAAACAATGTCAATTAAGAACAAAAAGGATATAGGCTTGTAATGTGGGTGCCAAATAAAAGTCTATAGGCTCAAAAGGTTTAGCTAGGGACAAATTTTATTTATGATAAGCAACCAAGCTCAAAAAGGTCAAAGAAAGCCTAAAATCATTTTCCAAACCGAGCATCACCTAAAATTTCGCTTCAACTCACATACCGGGCAAGTTCTAGACACAAGTACAATACATAGACTATACAAAAACCTCACCACACATGGCACATGACTCATTAAGAACGGTTTCATTCCGACTCTCAAACAAATGCAAGTATTCACGGAGTCACGAGATATTAAGCATGAAGCACAGAGTGAACATAAGTCAAAAAAGAGACATAGGCATCACAAGACATGCTATCCAACTAAGCAAGGCATCATCAATAATTTCAAATCATAGGGAAGATACTACACATGCCAAAACTTAAATATGTTACTATCAAACAAGTCAAGGGAGCCTAGGTTCATCATTCTTCCTCCATTTATTACCTAAGTTCTAATCTACTCTAAGAAATAAAAAAATACTACTACCCGGTTCAAACTACATCCCATGGAAAAGAACCGAGGCACAAAGAAAAACCACAGGGGATTATTACTACCTAAAGAAAGCTAAAAGACATGTTTTTGTGTTTTTTTTTTGTTTAGACTTTTATCCCTCAAGAAAGCTGTCCACAAAATCCATCATCGGGAAAAGTCCAAATTTTTCGATTTTTTTTTGTGTTTTTTTTTGTAAACAAAAATTACTACACTAAGAACGAGTACTATAACTAAGCTAACATAGCACAGAAAATCACCCAGACAATCTCCTCAACCCACACTTAAAATTGTGCAATGTCCTCAATGCACACTAAAAATAACAAGAGGGTAAAAGAGACTCCCTGGTAGGCCAAAGGCCGAAGCATTAGCAGCTCACGGGATACACAGACTTCTCACAGGTACGATCCTTTATGCGGTCACCCCACACTCAGTTTCAAACACATGCTCGCTTTTGCACTCGCCTATTGGATTTGACTCCATGCTCTTACTCCTACAAAATACAAAAATAATACTACAAAAAAATAATACAATAAAAAAAATGTAAACACAATAAAATATAAAAAAAAAAAAAGTAAACAAAAAAAACAAAAGAAAAAAAAATGGAAACTTGGGTTGCCTCCCAACAAGC
>NW_017674094.1:60607-108859 GCF_001879085.1 Nicotiana attenuata | reverse complement strand
TAGGTGTTACCCCCTACCCTTTCCCTTGGATGAAGTATATGTGTTTATATGTGCCTCTGAGTTTTTTTAAAAAGATGTTCCAACTATATTTTACTGCTACTTATGGTTCTGACTTTCACAAGAGTTCCTTTAATTACTGAACCGTTTTTTATTGTTTCGCAAACTTCTTTCAATCATTCATACACGTCTCACATCACTCCTAGGATATATTAGGATTTTGCCCCCTCTTACATGTGTGACTGTCTTGAGATCCTGAGATTCTCTCTGAACTCTGTCATGTCAAGCTGGCTTTCCAACTAACTCAGCTCATGTTATGTTGGAGAAAAGGTCTAGGTCTGAGCACTGCCGGGATCCTTGAGGTCCTAGGGAACTCTGACATACTTAGACATGATATTTGTCTATGGGTCTTCGCATATTTGAAGGCTATGGAGCTTTGGGAAGTCATTTGGCCACTGCTTTCAGGCGTCCCTATAGTTAACTTCTTCTTTTTCTTTATCGTTTGATGTAATTTATTCAGTGATCTGTTAAATGATTATTTTTGAACAACATGTTGGGGTGATTTAGTGAAAAGCGCGTGTGGTGTAGTTAGCATATCTAATTGGGCAGGCTGGGTAGATACCTGCCTATAGGATTGTGTTGAATGAATGTTGCCTATGTGTTTGCTTTACTTTCCACCAAATATTAAACGCATGCCTAGTAGATCTAAATGGGTCGTAATAACACGAAATGCATGTCTTATTAGGGTTGAAAATAACTTTACTCAATAATATCATTGCTTATGGGTGTGAAGTATTGGTTCAATTTCTGTTTGACAGCAGTGTTATTTACTTCGTACTCCCACTAGAAATCATGCCTATAAGTGAAATCAGGTCGTTAACAATTTGATACTGTGCCTATCGGTATATTAAAATACAGTTGTAGTGAAATCCTGCTATGGACGTGTAAATCCAGTTTAGTTTGTAAGACATCATATAGTCAGGGTTTGTATGTTTAGTTGTTCTATGTATTAACTGTTCATGTTCTTCAAATAGTTTTATTTCTGCAAGCACTACCTTAATTAATACTGTGTCAAAACATGTCGTAATAGGATTAAATGTTGTTCTTTTAAAACCTGTTCCACTATTTTACTGCGATTCGTTAATCAAATTGTAGATGTCATGCTCTTAGGAACCACTGTTATGCGCTTAGGCAAGCTCCATAGGGTGAATTAAATTTCAACTATTGAAACTATGCTTGTTATTTAAAACCGTCCAGATTAACAGGTTCTAAATCAGGTAGGCAAGGCCAAAAAATAGAAAATAAATAATAAACAACATAATAAATCACAAAAATTCATACGTACAATCCATGCTGCCTAGACTATCATGTTCTAGGATATTTCCATCTAATAACACCTGCACTGTTGTTTGAAAGACGTGCATTTATACTTTGTTAATATTTGTGATGGTAACTGTATGAGCCATGTAAATTTGATTCTCCTTTAAATGCAGTCAACTGTTCTTGATTGACGACCAATACGACTTTTATCCTGTATAAACCATAGAGAAGGTTTAGACTGGTCCAAAGTAGAGGCCCATAAACTACCTCCGGCACGAGGAAGACCGATAGATGCACGCATAGAATTATTCAAGGTTGCATAGAGCGCTTTAGGCTTGAACCAGGGAGGGATTGGGTAGTAGGGATATTATGACTACTGCTAATAGTCAAGTTGATATAGCCCTCGTTAGAAGAATGTTTATCGGCATTGATGTGGATAGATCCTGTAGAGCTAACCAACCAGGACCCGCTCTTATCCCAATATCCCGATGTTTAAACTTCGCTTTTATTCCTATACATGCAATTTGTTCAAAGCCATATTCCCATTTATTACTCTTTACTTGAGTCTACAATGTCCAAAGCAATGCCACTTATTGCACTATGTGTTTTAAACATATTTAATTTAATTAAAAGACAAATTCATAAGTATATAAAGTTGGCCGGACCCACCGATTGATGGACCAAGAGGGATGCCTCAAACCACACTCCCCTCAAGTTATTTCGAGCCCTTAACCCGAAATTTCGCAATACAAACCAGTCTAAAGAAGTTAATCAACATCTAGGTTCCCTAATGCACCATAATTCGTTAGGTGGCGACTCTTAAATACCCAATTCCCAAAAGAAATGCAGATATCTCTTCTTTCCTAGAACATATTAATATAACAACAAGAGCACAAAAGTTTAGGAGTCAATCACACAGTTATAGTACAGATATAGAACAAACAGTTGAGAACATAGTTATACTAGGCAGAGTTGAACATAGAGTCAGAAGTACTTAGGGGGTAATAAATAACCTAGCAAAGTAAATTACTATCAGGAACTGGGTAAACAAACAGACAAACAATCAAACTTACATACATGGAGTAGAGTCAGATCGAGACATGCTAGAGAAAGCAATAGACAAGCCATCAGACATGTTAATCATAAGTTGAACGGGTAGGACTCATATATGCTAAGTGAAACCAGGATTTAAGCATGCTAGTTACATATAGAAAAGCCAAGTGAAGAATAAGACTTGAAATCAGTAAACTAATGCAGTAAGAGAACACATAGAGTTTTGAACTTATAATTAAATCAGGACATACCAGTTAAGGAGAGCAGACACAAAGTATAGAACAATGTAGTTCAATAACTAGCCTTGGCTTACAGCCGGCTAGTTCAATGGAAGTAGTAAGTAACAGCAGAAAGCTTTAAGTATAAGAGAGAGTTTTTGAACTAGTGCCGTTGTGCGTCAAGAACATAAAGTGAGAGAGGGGTTTATATAGCAATCAAATGCTTGACAAATAAGGTAAGAGATCAATTAAGTAGTAAATCAGGGAAGACACACGTAAATCAGCAAGATCTTCCCTTAATCAAGGGACAGTTCAATCAACGGTAAAACATACTAAATATTTAAGGAAAAGAATAAAGTAAAGTTTAGCATAGAGTAGATAATTAGGGATAAATGCACAACAGTTTAATTAAGGAAACAAATCAATAATAATCAGCGGAATACAAACAAGGCAAGGAAAAACAATTAAGGCAGGCAAATTCAATCAAATTGAGTAAAGGGGTAAGAATCAAACACTAAATGGAAAGGGTTCTAATTAAACCAGAAAATAAGGGATTCAGAGTAATCAAGGGTTCAGAAAGTCATGAAAGAGGCAGCATGCTTAGCATATAAAAATGAGGTAGAGCATGAGTAGTCAGGAATCGATACATAATTTTAACAAGACAAAAGTTAAACAACACTTATTCAAGGAGAAGTATACAAGTCTTGCATGAATGGTCAGTGTGATCACAAGTACATAATATCGGTAAAAGGTTGAACTAGGAAAATTCAGTAGAAGCATATTAGGACAATAAAATCACGAGAAGTCACAAGAACCCAAGACAAGAACACAATTAGATGTACCAATATCCAGAAACCAAATGAAGAACCCCAAAAATTAGGGTTTTCAGTACAAACGGGCTAGGGTTATAGCAGGTTCATAAAATTAATCAAAATGTATGAGAAGCAGAAGTTTAAACACAAAGATTCATCAAACAAATTTTAAAAAGAAAATCCGAAAACCCTAATTTTAGAAAAAGATGAAAATCACTTGAAATCATACGATTATTGTAAAGAAACTCAAGGCTATTATAAAACTCACAGGAAACAAACTCAAATCACCTTAGATCTGTACAGATCTAGGAGGTGTTAGAAAAGAAATCAGGGTGTCGAAGAGAACCATACATAGATGAAGAAACCTGTTTAGAAAACCATAGATCGTAGCTAATATAGGACGATCTCACTCAAAATCACATCGGAATGGCCTGGAACAGGCAAGAGATGAACCCTAGATGCAAGTCGACATAACCCTGGTCCCTTGAGGGCTTTAGAGATTGCAAGAATGACATGAGAGAGGCCATTAGAGGCCTGAGAGGTGGTGAGAGGTCACCAGAGATAGTCATAGATGGGGTTCAGTGAGATTGGGGATTAGGGTTAGGGTGAGAGCGTTTGAGAGCAGAGAGGATTTTAGGGCGGGTGTAAGGTGGGAAATGGTCAGGGTTTGGGGGGGTATAGGTTAGTTTATTTTAGGTAATGGGAGATCTGGACCGTTGATCAAAATGATCAACGGCCAGGATCTAACAAGAGCCGGGTCGGGTAGATTTGTTAGGGTCAGACGGGTATTGGGCTTGGGTAATTTAATCAAAATTGTGCTGGTTAATGGGGCTGAAATTGAAATGCAATTAGGCCATATTTTAAATAGCCATTTTAAACACATATAATTGATAAAAATAATAAATGATTTCTAAGTAAAAATAATTTCGTGTACTAAAATGGTTTAAAATAGTTATTTAATATTTTAAAAATATAAAAGACCATTTTATGCATCAACAACGTAATTATGCATTAATAGGGCTAGTATTGCAAATATATGCAAATTAGCTTAAAAATGTAAATGCAATTATAAAAATGCACAAAAATATTTAAGCAATATTTTGGCATGCATATAGAATTTAGATGGCTAGATCACCACAGAATAATTTGAAGGATAACTATTGGAAATTTTATAAGTTAAAAGGGAAGAAATAAATCAATAGCCTTTAAAATTATAGGAAAAAAAATTATAAAATGCTTATGCATGCTTATAACTGCATATGTGCTATTTTAAAAGTATGTTTATGTATTAAAAATATATGAAAAAAAATTGGGTATCAACAAGCATGCCTGTAGGGTCTAAAAGATAAAAATCTGCCTGTTAAGAATCAATCACTGGTTTGTAAATTATGGTCTGATTAACGTTTATATACCATGTCTATAGGATTCTGCCGGTTATCATTTAGGCAAGCCTGTAGGATAATCAAATCCTGGGTTTAAAATTATGATTTTCTTGCCATTTGAAACTCAGATTCAGTAAGTGATAAAAATCAGTAGGCAAATTGATAGGTACTCACTGCCTCGCCTAAATAAAACTGTTGTATATTCTGTTTGTACTCATTTAGATATCCTGCCTATAGGACTCCTAAAATTATAAAAACTGCTTGTTTGAATGGCGTGCACTTGTTTTGTCTATTTGTGGAGGTAAATATGAGCCCCCCCTTAATTGCTCTTTATGCGACAGTCCTACCTGTTTTTGTTTATCGCTTAGATTTTCTCCTTTTATGCAACATAAGTGAGTCTAGAAACACCTTAAATAGAGGTCCTAAACACCTCCAGGGCCACAGGTAAGGGACGGGTAGTGCACGCATAGGATACGTATTCGATGCTGTTAGAATGCTTAGGTAATAATTAAGGGGAGGGTAATCGGGTAGTAAAGGATATGATGACCTGTGCGCTAATGCTACGCGTAACACCTCTATTTGAGGAAGGTTACCAAGTATTGCACAGAAGTGATCCTATAGGCTAATAAACCTAGGACCCCATTTATTCCCGTTTTAAAATAATCTCTATTTATTTGAATTGCTTTATGAATAATTCGCTTAAATTGAGTTTGGCCGGAACCCACCGTTGTGGACCTCGAGGGGTGCCTAACACCTTCCCATCAAGGTAATTTCGAGCCCTTACCTAATCTCTGGTGATGTAAACTAGTACACGAGTTATTTGTTCTAGGTGCCCTAACGCACCTTAATCCGTTAGGTGGCGACTCTTCAAATCTCATACCCGATTCCCAAAAGGAAAGGAGTTGTCCCCAAAATGTCGAAACCCGGACTCCGCGAGGAAAAAGGGGGCGCGACACCAGTTGTTTGATGTGTGTTGGAAACTAACTTCAGATTAGTGCTATGATATTAGGAGCAGACTAGAGGAGATGAACAGTTGGCTATTTCTTTTGACAGTGAAAAGTGCGAAAAGGGTAAAAGGAGGAGGGCCCCCATATATATACTAAAACCCTGAGGGCCCACACCGACCTACCTGGCGCGGCCGCGGAATTCCACCGCGGTCCGCGCTTTTGGCTGAATTGAAGAGTTGCCTGTTCCATAACACCGCTGAGAGTGGAAAAGTGGATGCGGTAGCGGAACAAGGTCCATTGACCGCAAAAAAGCCATTGCGGACGCGGTTGAAACTACAGAGAGGTCACCGTTTTTGACTTTTCAAGTCTGCGCCCGCTACAGAATTATGCCCCCGCGGTAAAGCTTCCGCTGACCGCAAAATTTTAAGCGCGGTCAGCGGTTCAATTGCATAATTAGCCAAATTTTCCAGTATTAGTCCTGCACTGCATCAAAAATTCCTACACAAATCTCACAACCAGTTAGTCCAAATTAAATCCTACACTAAGAAGAAAATCAAAAAGAAAGAAAAACACATGGGTTGCCTCCCAAGAAGCGCCTGATTTAACATCGCGGCACGACGCATGTTACCATCATCATTTGAAATGGATAATTGGCACCACGTGGCTATCATTAAACTTGCCAAGATAGTGCTTCACTCGGTGCCCATTAACTCGGAAGATTTCACCATTTTTGTTTTTCAAATCAAGAGCACTAAACGGAGTTACATACACCACTTCAAAAGGGCCATTCCATTTTGACTTGAGCTTTTCCGAAAACAGTCGTAACCGAGAGTTGAATAGAAGAACCAAATCAACTTCCTTAAATTCCTTGCTCCGGGCATATTTGTCATGTAAGTACTTCATCTTGTCCTTATACAAGGACGAGCTAGAATAGGCATGAAACCGGAACTCATCTAGTTCATTGAGTTGCTCTACCTGGAGATTTGCTGCAACATCCCACTCAAGATTTAACTTCTTCAGCGCCCAATGGCCTTATGTTCTAAATCAATCGGAAGGTGGAATGCTTTCCCAAATACCAACCGGTATGGAGACATACCAATTGGAGTCTTGTACGCAGTCCTGTAAGCCCACAAAGCATCATCCAGTTTCTTTGACCAGTCAGTCCTATTTGCATTGACAGTTTTTGACAATATGCCCTTTATCTCCCTGTTGGAGACCTCAACTTTCCCTCTAGCTTGGGGATGATAAGGGGTTGACACTTTATGATTGACACCATACTTGGAAAGTAAAGTATCGAAAGCCTTGTTGCAAAAATGAGAACCCCCATCACTGATGATCGCCCTAGGAGTGCCAAACCTTGTAAAAATATTTTTCTTCAAGAAAGCCACTACACTCCGTGCCTCATTGTTAGGCAAAGCTACAGCTTCAACCCACTTGGAAACATAATCAACAGCAACCAGAATGTACGTGTTACCACATGAACTTACAAAAGGTCCCATGAAGTCAATGCTCCACACGTCAAAAATGTCAATCTCAAGAATAGTGGTGAGAGGCATTTCATCCTTCTTGGAAATTCTACCAGCTCTCTGACACTCATCACATCTCTTCACAAGCTCAGTAGCATCTTTATACAATGTAGGCCAATAAAAACCATAGCTGAGCACCTTTGAAGCAGTTCTCGTCCCACCATGATAACCACCATAGGGCAGGAGTGTCAAGCATCAAGAATACTCATTTGCTCCACTTCCGGAACACATCTTCAGATCAGACCATCATTACAAATCTTGAACAGATAAGGCTCGTCCCAGTAGTAATCCAAGCTATCCCGTTTAAGCTTTTTCCTTTGGTTAGAAGAGAGCTCACACGAGACAATGCCGGTCACAAGAAAGTTAGCAACATCGGCGAACCAAGGCATACTATTCAAGGATACGGAGAGGAGTTGCTCATCCAGGAACGAATCATTCATTTCAAGGCCATCATGGGGCCTCCCCTCCTCCTCCAAGCGGAACAAGTGGTCCTCCACTTGGTTTTCACACCCTTTTCGATCAACAATTTCAAGGTCAAACTCTTGAAGCAATAGAACCCATCTCATCAACCGAGCCTTAGAATCCTTCTTTGTCATCAAGTAACGGAGTTCCGCGTGATCAGTATGAACAATCACTTTGGCACCCATGAGATAAGGCCTAAACTTTTCCATGGCAAAAACTATGGCTAGCAACTCTTTTTTCGTCACCGTATAATTAACCTGGGCATCATTCATAGTTTTGCTTGCATAATACAGCAGATGAAACATCTTGTTCACCCTTTACCCCAAAACCGCTCCTACCGCAACATCACTTGCGTCGCACATAAGCTCAAAGGGTAAGTTCCAATTGGGTGCGGTAATAATGGGAGCGGTTGTCAGTTTGTACTTGAGAAGCTCAAAAGCTTTCATGCACTCTTCATTAAACACAAACCTTGCATCCTTTTCCAACAATTTTCACAAGGGATTCACCACCTTTGAGAAGTCCTTGATGAACCTTCGGTAGAACCCTGCATGCCCAAGAAAGCTCCTAACCCCCTTGACGGAAGTAGGAGGGGAAAGTTTTGAAATCACTTCAATCTTCGCCTTGTCCACCTCAATACCGTTCTTTGAGATCTTATGGCCGAGGACAATGCCCTCCTCAACCATAAAGTGGCATTTTTCCCAGTTAAGCACAAGATTTGTCTCTTCACATCTGGCTAGCACCTTGTCAAGATTCTTCAAGCATTCTTCAAAGGAGTCACCCACAACACTAAAATCATCCACAAACACTTCCAAGAAGTCCTCCACCATGTTCGTAAAGATAGCCATCATACACCGCTGGAAGGTAGTCGGTGCATTACACAAACCAAATAGCATCCGTGAAAATGCAAAGGTCCCATACGGGCATGTGAAGGTGGTTTTCTCTTGGTCCTCCGGTGCAATCAAAATCTAGTTGTAACCAGAGTACCCATCCAAAAAGTAGTAGTAGGCACGCCCGACAAGTCTATCCAAAATTTGGTCAAGAAAGGGCAATGGAAAATGATCTTTGCAGGTCAATTTGTTCAGCTTCCGGTAGTCCATGCATACCCTCCATCCGGTGATAGTCCTAGTGGGGATCTACTCATTTTGCTCATTTGTGACCACAGTCATACCACCCTTCTTCGGCACACATTGTACCGGTGAAGTCCAAGAACTATCCGAGATGGGGTACACAACCCCTGCATCTAGCCACTTGATAACTTCCTTCTTGACGACCTCTTGCATAGCCTCGTTCAACCTCCTTTGATATTCCATAGAGGGTTTGGCATCATCCTCAAGTATAATCTTGTGCATGCAATAGGCGGGGCTTATCCCCCGAATATCAGCTAGAGTCCATCCAATTGCCTTCTTACTTCTTTGGAGCACCTCAAGGGTGGCATCTACTGCACGTTAGTTAAGCACGAAGAAAGAATAACAGGTAAAGTTAAACAAGGGCCCAAGAATTCATACCTGAGGTGTGAAGGCAAAGGCTTCAACTCCAATATGAGAGGTTCCTCGATTGAGGGCTTTATTGGTGGAGTCTTTCGGTTCTCCATATCCAAGGAAAGTTTACGGGGTTCATATGTGTAAGAACCCATTCCTTGTAAGGCATTGACATACTCTACCAAGCCTCCATCCTTGGTCACATCATGGTTCAACAGTACAGCTTCCAAAGGATCCTCCACATTGATCATGGCACTCGTATCATCAACTATCACCTCCGTCACAAGATCCACAAAAGAACAAACTTCAACACTATTCGATTTCCTCATCGATTTGCAAACGTGGAAGATAACTTTTTCATCACCCACCCGGAAGGTGAGCTCCGCTTCTTCCACATCAACCAATGCCTTCCCTTTTGCTAGGAAAGGCCTTCCCAATATTATAGGCACCTCATAGTCGACTTCGCAGTCGAGAATCACAAAATCCGCAGGCAAAATAAACTTGTCAACCCGGACAAGAACATCATCAATAATACCAAGCGGCCTCTTCATTGTTCGATCTTCCATTTGCAATCTCATTGAAGTAGCTCTCGGTTGACCAATACCCAAAGTTTTGAATACAGAGTAAGGCATCAAATTAATATTTGCTCCCAAATCACACAAGGCCTTTGCAAAATCTGCACTCCCAATGGTACATGGAATGGTAAATGCTCCGGGATCTTCAAGCTTTGGAGCCATCGAGTGTACAATTTCACTCACTTGATGAGTCATTTTGATGGTCTCACAATCCATAGATCTCTTTTTAGTCACCAAGTCTTTCATAAACTTGGCATATCCCGGCATTTGCTCAAGAGCTTCCACCAAGGGCACATTGATTGACAAGCTTTTCATCATCTTAATAAACTTCTTGAATTGGTTTTCATTCTTTTGCTTTGCAAGTCTTTGAGGGTAAGGTGGAGGAGGCCTTGTCAAAGGAGCCTTAGCCTTGGGCACTATCGTTTCCGGTATGTCTATCACGTGTTCCCTAGACGGGTTCATATCATTTTGAGTCTCCTCCTCATTGTCGTAAATATCAATTCTCACTTCACCAGTCAAATTCTCTTCACTCACTTACTCATCAACTCTTGGATCATCATCATTTTGCACTTCAATCTCATCACTCACAACTTCCTTTTGCTTGGAGGTACTTACTTCACCACCTCTACCGCTCCTTGTGATCACCGCCATTGCATGGCCGGTATTGTTCCCATCCTTCGGGTTTACTACCGTGTCACTAGGTAGCGCCCCCTTAGGGCGAGTGTTCAAAGATTGCGAAATCTGGCCAAGTTGAACCTCCAAGTTTCGGATAGAAGTATTATAGGATGCCAACTAGGCATCAGAGTCGGCGTTCTTCTTCATCATTTGCTCAAACATCGACAAAATCCTTCCCATCTCATTGTTTGACGAGCTAGTACCTTGAGACGGAAATGGAGGCGGGTTGTTTGGTTGTTGATACACCGGAGGTCTTTGAAAGCCTGGCCGATTCCCTTGATTACCGTTATTCCAACCCCCTTGGTTGTTGTTTCCTCCCCGGTTATTTTGGTTGTTGTTGTGACCATTGTTCCAATTTTCTTATTGGTATTGATTCCCCCAATTTCCTTGGGATCTCCATTGTTGTTATTGATTCGGAGCGTTGCCCCGTTGTCCTTGGTAGTTGTTCACATACTGAACTTCTTCACTTTGATCATCGTACCCCTCATCTTTGTTGAAACCACTACTACCCTGCTCATATTGATCCGGATTTCCTTGACTTTATTGACCTCTTTGCCGCCGCTTGTTGACCATCATATTTACCCCTTCCATGGCGTTCACTTGTCTTAGCGCTTGAACTTGCTGCAATTGAGCTTTGGCCAATTGGTTCATTGTTGTAGTCAACTCTGCTATTGCTTGGCCGTGGTCATGGAGTTCTTTGTGCATGTGAATGACATTTGGATTACCTTGTGGCACATTAGCTCGACTTTGCCACGCCGAGGAAGTATCTGCCATCTCATCAAGTATCTCACACGCCTCAGCATAAGGTGTGTTCATATAGTTTCCCTCTGCTAGCTGGTTCACTACACACTGATTGGTCGTGTTGATGCCACAGTAGAATGTTTGCTGGATCATTGCTTCGGTCATGTCATTGTTCGGAAATTCTTTCACCAACACCCGATACCTTTCACAGATCTCATGAAGTGGTTCATTTGGTTCCCGTTTGAAGGCCAGGATCTCATCTCTCAATGTCTCCATATGCCCCGGCGAGAAAAACTTGGCTATAAACTTGTCGGCCAATTCATCCCACGTAGTGATGGAATGGTTGGGAAGTCTTTCGAGCCAGTCCAAAGCTTTCCCTCTAAGTGAAAAAGGGAACAATCTCAGTCTCAATGCATCCTCCGGCACATTTGTCTGTTTGCTTCCCCGGCAGGTATCCACAAAACCCTTTAGATGTTTATATGCATTCTGATGGGGAGCGCCTTTGAAGTACCCTCTTTGCTCCAATAAAGTCAACATAACATTTCTAATCTGGAAATTGCTCGTCCGGATCCGAGGTGGGACAATTGCACTTGCGTAACCTTCATTTGGAAGTACCCGAGGAGCTACTCGTGGAGGAGCTGGGGGAGGGTCAGGAATGTTGTCATTGGCCGGGCGGCCTCTTCTTTGAGCTTGAGGTACTAGAGGCACCTCATCTTCAGCATTATCATCTACCTCCTCCCCTAGGAGAACATTTCCAATAGGATCATTATTTGCCATGTTGTACCTGAATCAGTTAAGTCACACAAGTTAGTAAAATAGAAGGAAAGAAAAGCAAGACACACAACTAGTCAGATAGATAGCCAAAACCATTTAGTTCCCCGGCAACGGCGCCAAAAAGGTGATCGTCTCCAACCCTACAACACTATATAATGGCAAGGAGTGGTCGATGCAGCTTTTACCCGAAAGGTCGGGATCGATATCCACAAGGAGCTAATATTGGTTGGGAGTTGGGTTTCTCTCCAATCTAGCTACGCGTGTTGCTTTTAATTGCACTTCTAATCATGCTTAAATTTGTTGCTATTCTACTTTTAATGCTACTGATTTCTAAAAATACAATGTTTTTGTAGGATTTTTCTCAATTGATAAAACGCACTAGGGAAGTGACTTGCACCTAGGCGAGTACCTAATGGGGTCTAGAATTTAGGACAAGCTTGTTATAATTGGGGTCATGATATAACCTTTACATATAATTACTCACTCTATACCTCTCGGTAGTTTGAGTGACTTTGCCCTAATTGGCTTTCTCAAGCCCAATTGGGTGTTCAAACAATGCAAGCAAAATTTGCTCAAGTCGGGTATTACTGTCTCTAGGTTTAACCCTTTAATTGGGGCTATCAATCTCTTGAATGAACCCCAGTTCCTTGTTAGCCTGAATTTCCTAGACTTAGTCCCTCTTTTTCAAGAAGAGTCCAAGTCATAAAGGCATGAATCAGTGTTTGTAACCACCAATTCTACAATTAAAGCATGAATCAAGCTAAATATCACTAACCCATAAATAATTAAGCCATAAAATTGAAGACCCATTAAATACTCACACTAGAGTGGGTCACAACCCTAGCTAATGGGTTTAGCTACTCATAATCAAGGTAGAAATCAAAGATGGAGATAAAATATAAGCCATAAAAGTTGATTACAAGAATAATAGCTAAAGCTGCTCTAAAATTACTCTAAGTAGTAAAAATACGGCTGTTCACGAGCTCCTCAGACAAAAGATGATCTAAAAATGTGAAAAAGATCTATTTATGCACTGCTAAAATTACTAGACAAAAGTACCCCTACGGAGGTTCTGCTATCATCGGAATACTGGCCGCCTCAGCGCATGAACATTCGCGGACGCGCAAAAACAAGCGCGGACCGCGTTTCTTCAATTTTGGACTGGGACTGGGCTAGGTTTCGCGGACAGCGTAAATCTACCACGTCAACGTTAGATTCTACCGCGGCCGCGTAAAATGCTCGCGGACCGCGTCCCTCATTTGAGCTCATATTGCAAGGTCTCTGAACTATGACCGACGCTCTCAGCGGAAATTCCACCGCGGCTGCATCAGGTATTCCGCGGCCGCACTTTTTCATTGCGGTCAGCAGTCTCTGTTGCACCCAAAACACCTTCTCTGAATCTCAATTCCGCGGACCGCGTAATTGTGGCCGCTTCAGCGGTGGATCTTCACCGGCCGCTCTTTTCCTTCACGGTCAGCGCTTTTATCTCATCTTTGAACTTTGTGCAAATTTAACTCTTTCATGAGTTGATTTTGGCTTTCTTGCCTCATTTTGACCAAACCCTGCAGACAAGCACATTAAGTCAGTTTTCGGGAATACTTTTACACATTTTTTATCCAAAACCTAAGCAAAAGAGAGCATAAGATAGGCTAAAATTCATAGTTATCATATACTCAGGGAGGAAGAAAATTTGTATCTTCTATACTATGGTGAGTAAGGTAATTAACAAACTTAAAGGGTGGCATCTTAAATTCCTATCTGCTGGAGGAAAGGCAGTGCTTATTAGGCATATCCTCCAAGCCCTTAACATCCATACTCTAGCAGTTGTACACCCTCCTAAAGGGACTAATGATCAGATTGAAAAGTATATTGCTAGATTCTTTTGTGCGGGAAATGACATAGGTGATAAACATCATTGGGTTTCTTGGAAAAACTTATGATATCCTTATGAAGAAGGGGGCTTTAATTTTAGAAAATTGGAAGACACCTGCAAAGCCTTTAATGCTAAACAATGGTGGAGATTCAGAACCAGTAATTCCTTATGGTCCCAATTTTTAAAAGCCAAATATTGCAGTAATGACCACCCTAATAATGTTCAATGGAGGACTGGGCAATCACAATGTTGAAAAGCTACGTGTGAGACCAGACCAAAGATGGAAGAGAATATTTTGTGAATAATAGGCAGGGGTGACATTAGTTTCTGGTTTGATAATTGGACCAAACAAGGTCCGATGTACAACAACCTAGAAGGTGTCATTACTCATCAAATTAATGGGCAATGAGATTGGTCCAAACTCATACCACAACCTTCAAATTTTATCAAGGAAGTGGTATCTAATATCAACCTGGTGATCTCACAAGAGGCAGATGATATCCCTTTGTGGACTTTGTCAGAGAATGGAAAATTCTCCAATGCTACTGCTTGGGACTTGCTTAGGCAAAGAAGGCAGATGTCACACTTTGACAAGAGGATTTTGGCACAAAAATGTTCCATACAAGATGGCTTTCCTTACATGGAAAGCATCTCACGGCAGGATTCCTACTGACGACATGGTTTCGAGATTTGGTATTAATATGGTTTCTAAGTGTTGTTGTTGTTTTGGTGCATGTATGAACCCAGGAGTGGAGACAATTGAGCACTTCTTTTGCAATGGTCAATATGCTCAGCAAATATGGAGTTTCTTTGCAGGAAGAATTGTTATCCCCTACAGGAACACACCTCATAGGACACTCATTTTCATCTGTTGGAACTTCAGAACCAGAAATTCCATTGCTTTTTATGTTACTAAAATTATACCTCCTATAATCTTGTAGGAGCTGTAGAGATCAAGATGCAGTTCAAAGTATGAATTGGAGAATCCAGCACTAGATCTATTTCAATGATCACTTTCAATATTAGTAGCCTCGCTAAATCCTATTTTGGGAAAATAGCTATCCCGGATGATTGGAAAAATTTATGCAAACTGTTGGAACAGAATCTGGCTGAAACCTCAACTATTCTGGTTAGGTGGATTAAGCCCCCACTCTTATTTGTAAAATTCAATACAGATGGCTCGTGTGTATAAGGTATATGTGGAGGAGGAGGAGTTGTTAGAGATGAACTAGGAAGATTTATCATGGCTTTCACATTGCCTTTGGGACAGGGCACCAGTAACACTGTTGAAGCCTCTTCTTTCCTCTTTGGACTTGAATGGTGCATAAGAACGGGGTGCTACTTAGTCATTGGAGAGACCGACTCCATGCTCCTTCAAAATTGCATCAGCAGAAAGGTGGCTACACCGTGGAGATTGAAAGATACTGTGAAGAAGATTGGAAGGATTGTAAATGACCATGACATTACAACTAGACACTATTTTAGGGAGGCCAATCAAGTTGCGAACAACCTGGCCTCTCTAAGTCATAACAATGATGAAATACAGATATACACTCAATTTAACAGGCTACCAAGTCATATTAGAGGCATTTTGAATGTAGATAGATGACAACTACCTTCCTTTCGAGTCAAGAAGAGAAAGCCGGGTGTGCTTACTTTTCGAGCCACCTTAAAGTACCAGCTTTATCGTCACTTTTTTTGGGTCTTGTGGAACATGAATTTTGTTCATTGTTTTCTAGCATGGTTTCCCAAGGTCATATGTAGAATGAAGGCCAGGCCTACCCCTCCTTCATCAAATGTAATCCATCTTCTAGTGACAATAAAATTGTGACTCGAATTAAAAAAAAAAAANATCCATCTCCAATTCTAGTAATATATATATATATATATATATATATATATATATGGGTCGGATCGAATCTTTTTTCCGTTTTTGCATTATTTGTTTTGACCCGCCCATATCCAACTCCACCTGCATGTTTGCACCGCTATTTATAATTATCAAGTCAATGCATTAGTGAATTACGTTATTTGAGGAGTTGATGAGTGATTGTCTAGACTTCATAATATGTTACCTAGAAGATATGATAAGTAACATATTAACATATCAAATTACTTAATTATTGTTACAGTTAATATTTCTAGATACTGAATAACGCTGCACCTCACCAACCCTTTTACCCAACTAGCCTTTAAGATCTTGATCTTGACAACTAGTACAAACGAATCAGAATAACAAAGAGAAGAATTTTTTTAATTCTTTTACTTTTTCTTGTTCAAACAACTTTTTCAAACTTCTAAAAAGTCGTAAGAATCTTCTATGTACAATTGTACATTGCTTTCAACGGCCACAACGAAAACGTGAAAGAAGTCTTGTCGAAACTGAGATTATACTTTTAACAAAATAATCAAAAAACACATACTACTTCAGTATACAGTCTCCATTCACATATCTTTACATTTTCACTTTTTCTTTCCTTTCCTCTTTACATTTTGATTACTTAAGTATGTTTTTTATTTGTTCTTTCGTGCCTCAAAGCGTGATTTTGCAAATGCTTATCAGAGTAAGCAGCAGCAGCAGCAGCAGACTTTGGTCTATGCTTATGCCTGTGGCCGTGTTTGCGCGCTCCTTTTTCTTCATTTTCACTTACGTTTACCTTTTTCTCTTCGTCCAGTTTAGATTTCAACACACCAATTTCCAACTCCTTGTCACATTCTGAGGACGGAACGACATAAACGAATGGACCAATTGGTATATCCTTCAACTCAATTACAGGCTCCAGGGCCTTAACCACGTTGCTCATAGTAGGCCTAGACCTGGGCTGGTGACTCAAGCATTGATAAGCTAATGCAGCCACCTTTTTTGCTCCTTCTGTCGAGTACTGACCTTCAAGTCTTGCGTCCATTATTCTGTCAAGCTTATGTGAATCCCTCAGCATTGGTCTTGCCCAGTCCACCAAATTTCGTTCTTTAATGTGGCGATTCTTGTCCATGGCTGGTCGTCCTGTTATTAGTTCTAACAAAACTACTCCAAAACTGTACACATCGCTCTTACTTGTCAAATGTCCTGTTAAACGAATAGGAAAATCAAGTTACAACACGTTAAATCATACTGATAGCGTAAAAATTCTAACGAAGAAAATGACATTGAACTTGAGTAAATTTACCAGTCATGATATACTCTGGAGCAGCGTAGCCATGAGTGCCCATAACACGAGTCGAGACATGCGTATCATCACCTTCAGGTCCATCCTTTGCTAGTCCAAAATCAGATAACTTGGCCTTATAATCCTGATAATTGATCGCATTATAAGTTTCTAAATTTTACTAATTGTCTTGAGAAACATAAAAAAATAGAAGTAAGTTTTCAATTAGGATAAATTCATAGGAAAATTACCGAGTCTAATAGGATGTTAGAAGCCTTGAAATCTCTGTAGATTACTGGTTTTTCTTCCCCGTGAAGAAAAGCTAATCCTTTTGCAGCACCAACTGCAATTTTTATTCTGGTTGACCATGGCAAGCAACTCGAATATCCTGTATTAATACATCACATATTCAAGTATAAATAATAAGAAAAAGAGGAGCCAAAAGTACTTTTCTTTATTTTACTATTGATAAAAGTAATCATATGAACAAATTAAAGAGAAATCCGGTGCACAAGGCATCTCGTGTTCAAGCACGGTCCGGAGAAGGGCGCACCCAAGAAGTATGATGTAGACAGCCTACCCTAATGCAACCATTAGTGGCTGCTTCCACGGTTCGAACCCGTGACCAATAAGTTCGCACGAAGACAACTTTATCGTTGCTCCAAGGCTTCCCTCCGAGCACCTGAATGTTCACACATAAAAGAATCCAATACTTACTTGAAAATAGATGGTTCTCTAAGTTTCCCCTTGCCATGTATTCATAAACAAGAAGTCTCTGCTCTTCCTCCCAACAATAACCAATCAATTTCACCAGATGGGGATGCCTTAATTGTCCCAAAAAGACCACTTCAGTCTGAAAATTCATCAACTAGAAACTATTAATAGTAAGAACATGAAAAGAAATATGAGGTCAATCTTGAAAATAAATAAATAGTAAAAAGTTGCAGCAGCATTTTTATGTGAAAAGTTAATTAATTACTCCTTCCGTCTCAAATTATCAGTCGTGTTTTTCTCTTACACGCCCCCTAAGAAAATATTAATTAGAATGGGGTTTTGACTATTTTACCCTTATTTATAATTTCATTCAATATTTATTCCATAATTAAGGAATAGTCTTCAAGAACAATTACTACTATTAAAGGTAAAATGGGGAAAAAATAAGTCATTTTGCCTTGAACTTCCACAGCGACAAATAATTTGAGACAACTATTTTTAGAAAATAGGACAGATAATTTGAGACGGAAGAAGTACTTACCAGCCATTCTTGGTGGCCTTGATTACCATCCAAATCCAGCAACTTAACAGCAACAGGTTGAGCTTTTAAACCAGGTTTAATCTTATCATCAATAAACCCCTTATGAACAGGTCCAAATCCACCTTTTCCAAGAAAATTTGCAGATGAGAAATTACTGGTAATGATTTTGAGCTCAGCATATGTAAAAATATGAAGATTTGAACCAATGATTGCATTCGACGAAAGATCATCCAACGATATAAATACTGATCTGGAATCTGTACTTATATCTGAAATAGCTAGCCTACTATGATGATCAGAATTAATCTGTTTACATACTTGTATAATCTTTGCCTCTGAAGGAAGAATATTACTATCATTCTTGGCTTTGAAACAATTTGGTAAAATAAATTTCCAGGTAATTTTGCAAGCCACCATATTGTAAAATCAGAGTTTGGTGTAAATTTGGATACAAAGGGTTAAATAAATAGCTTAATAATGAAGGGAAAGAAAGTCTTAAGTGGAAATTATTTACAGCTCTATACTTTTGACAAAATGTATAAAGTTTAGCTAAACAGGGAAATGTCTATAAGTCTAAAAGAGTGACGGCTTAATTTGTTCTATATATAGTTTTCCTACTACGTACTATTTTTGTTCATGCATAATATATAAGCTTTTATATATATATATATATATATATATATATATATATATATATATATATGTAAAACCGAGTAAGGGAATATAATCATCCCTACCAAATTAGAAATTGGAAGGAAATATATTATAACTAAGTCCTCGTCTTTAATTTGACTTCAGAAAGGAGCGTGTGGGGGAATATAATATATTATATTATATCACTAGAAGCTTTCATTTTCTTAACCAAGCTTCTATGTTATTTCATTCAGTTTTGGATTTTGGGACAGAAACAATGCATGTGTGTAAACTTCATTAATCATGAATAGGTGTATCAAAGAAATAATAGAAATTAAAAAAGGGACAATATATTGACGGGAAAAGTATAAGGTAAAAATTAGTGGAGTAACTTTTTAGAAATTAAGCTTTATCAAAAATTAATTTACACAGATTGAATATAAAACTGAGTTTTAACTCATATATACGGTCAATGTAAAGCATTTTTTACATTATCGAGTCATATATACATGTTGTGGCAGATAATATGTCTTAGTTAGAAGGGTTCGTCATACATGTATAATTTTTTTGATAACTTGATAGTCTAAAAATATATTTTTGTACGTCCTTGGTGTATATAATTAAATTAATACTTAAGTTAATTGCAAGTAAGTGTCTGAACTATTGGTATTAAATTTGTTTGACTATATATCAAGAAAAGAAGATGGTTAACCTGTTGAAGTGGTTTAATTTAAACAGACAATGTAAAATTAAGATTTAAACTATTCTTAGATATAAAACTATAATTTTGTCTAACTTTAATCAAAACATTATTATTGTATTAAATTTAAGTATGGACCGCCTTAAAAATCCATCTTGCTTCTTGTTGCATGTGTATAAACAGAAATTAAATTTATAATCACATATTTGTTTATTTATTTCCCAGCTTTAATGATTTTAATAGGTCAAATAATTCTCACACATTCAAAGATTCTTTATTTTATATTCATAGTATAAACAAATGTCTCTATGCTGGGAATTGTTGACTGACCTTTGCCCTATAATTATAGCAGGGAACTTTTTGAACAAGCAATAAATGTAAGATTGAAGTCGTCTACTAATTAATTGCATAGTTGAGATATTTGCAAACTGACTTGATAAAATATCCTTCCCCTTCCCAATATCTCAAAGAATTAAGTATACAAAATCTATTACAAGTATGTATTTATCTCTGCTCTCAGTCCATGAAAATGTAATTCCAAAACTTCCCAGTCAAATCCCCAATTCTTAATTTACTAATGTGTATGCGGTAAAATCGGAGGGTTCAATTTTCGGCCATTACAACGCCTCGTAAGCAAGCTTTCCAAAGGCTCGAGACTATGGTCGAGGTTTATCCCGAGGGGCCATCGGTGTCCAACCTCGGGACAATGCAAGTCGACGGTTGTGGTAGAAAAGTGGGAAGTTCCCTAGGCGCATGGCTAGGGCTGACTAGAGGGCTAGCTCTGACCCTTATCAGGGCATTAAGTGGATGTACCTGTCCCATATCTTTGTAATTAATGCATTTGTACTATATTCCCCCTCATATATAAAGGGGAATCCTTGTCATTTTGTGATAATCTGTTGCTCGATACTAAATACACAAGAACATTCTCTCTGCTCTCTAACATATTCTCTTGAGTTTACTACTCCCATTTATTGCTTACATTCATTGTGTTCTATTTATTGTTCTTCATTTATTGCTTATTATTGGCCCTAAAAAGCCGTCATTGAATCTATCATAACTGTTAGTCCCTCCATCGACTGTCCACGGCAGGGTGTAGGATTCGACCTCGAGGCCCCGAATAAGCAAGCTCGAGGCCCCGAATAAGCAAGCTCGAGGCCCCGCTTATCAGCCTATCGGTTCGGTTATCACCTTATTTTCAAGCTCTTATCTCGTTTTCTGCTCTCTTACCTAACATCTATTACCTAAACAACTAGCATAAAAATAGATCACGTATTTTTAGAACCACAAAATCAAATCTAATTATAATTACCATTTTCAAGGTAAACAATTTGGCGCCCACCGTGGGGCTAAAAATAATAGTGATTATTTTCTTGCTGGTTTAACTACGTAACGCAAGTTATCTTTCACACTTTTTCTTGTCCAAGATCTTTGATTTCAGGTCAAAATGTCTAACTCACTAGACGCACGTGAAAGCAACAATCTCGAAGACCATGGAGAAAACGGTGTTGACGTCCCAGGTGCTGGTGTACTACCACAAAACCCTGAGAACGCACCAGAACCAATTCCTGTGGACGCGGTCTCACGCGATGCCCAACACATCGATATAAGCTCCGACACTAACAGGAGCGTGCGCCAAGGAGATCAACAAGAAGCTCAAAAACCCCCAGCTAGGGAAGAACGACAGGTTAGCCTTCACGTTATTTTTGAAATGTTACAGGCACAACAGCTAGCGATCGCTCAGCTACAAAGTCACCAGAAAACTCCCAGCACGGTAGCACCGGGGACGGCTCCCCTAGCCGAGCAGGTACTAGAGAAGTCAAGCAACAACGGGTCGGCAGTCGACCCTGCCATCATAAGGATGCTCGAGGACCTCACGAAGAGGATCGAGTCGGGCGAGAAGAAGATAGAAGCCAACGATAAAAAGGTCGAGACCTACAATTCCAAGGTCGACCAGATTCCGGGCGCACCCCCGATCCTGAAAGGCGTGGATTCAAAGAAGTTCGTACAAAAGTCGTTCCCACAGGAAGCGGCTCCGAAACCCATTCCGAAGAAGTTCAGAATGCCAGAACTTCTGAAGTACAACGGAACCTCAGACCCCAATAAGCACGTTACTGCTTACACTTGTGCGGTGAAGGGCAACGACCTAAAGGACGACGAGATCGAGTCCGTCCTACTGAAGAAGTTCGGAGAAACGCTTTCTAAAGGGGCAATGATGTGGTATCACAACCTGACCCCAAACTCGATAGATTCATTTGCCATGCTGGCAGATTCTTTCATAAAGGCACATGTTGGTGCCATCAAAGTAGCAACAAGGAAATCTGACGTCTTCAAGATCAAGCAGAGGGAGAATGAAATGTTGCGAGAGTTCGTATCTCACTTTCAAATGGAACGAATGGAACTACCTCCGATCTCCGACGACTGGGCAGTGCATTTCACTCAAAGTCTAAATGAACGAAGCTCAGTGGCTTCGAAACAGCTGAAATAGAACCTAGTCGAATACCCGGCCGTGACTTGGTCGGACGTCCACAACCGATACCAATCAAAGATTAGGGTCGAAGACGATCAACTAGGAGCCCCCTCGGGCTCGGTATATCCAAGCAGGCTTCTGGCGAAGGAGCCGAAGCCAAACAAAGAAAGGTACCAGCCATACACTGAAGACAGGAGAAAAGCCCCGAGGCGTGACATACCCCGGAATGATCAAAGAACGGGCCAAGGGCAGAACCCCCGGGGACTCGTCAGCAGAGCCGGGCTCGATAGGCGTGCAGGGGCGGCGGAGGCACCCCGCTTGTCGGAATACAACTTCAATGTCGATTTTTCGGACATCATATTCGCCATCAGTAAATTAGAGACACCAGGTGGCCAAGGCCTGTACAATCAGATCCTTCGCAAAGATATCATAACTTGGTGTGTGAATTCCACATCATGCACAGCCACAGAACCAAAGATTGCCATCAGCTCCGGGAAGAAGTAGCCCGACTACTGAGCAAAGGTCACCTCCGAGAATTCCTTAGTGACCAGGCCAAAAACCAGTTCCGGGAAAGAGAGGCGACCAAGAAGAACGAAACAAGCGAGCCACAGCATGTCATCCGCATGATCTTGGGAGGCGTCGATGCCCCACAGGAACCCATGATCAGAAGAACAAAAATATCCATCACCAGAGAAAAGCGAACTCGGGGTTACATACCCGAGGATGCTCTCACATTCAGCGACGAGGACATCGAGACATTGTCTCAACCTCACAACGACGCACTGGTAATCTCTTTCCTTGTAAATACATTTCAAATTAAACGTGTACTTGTGGATTCAGGCAGCTCGGCCAACATTATCAGGTCGAGGGTGATAGAGCAGCTCGGGCTGCTTGACCAAATCGTGCCCGCCTCTCGAGTCCTTAACGGATTCAACATGGCGAGCGAAACAACAAAAGAGGAAATCACTCTCCCGGTCAACGTGGCCGGCACAACCAAAAATGCCAAATTCCATGTCATCGAAGGAGACATGAGATACAATGCCTTGCTCGGAAGGCCATGGATACACTGCATGAGAGCAGTACCATCAACCCTTCATCAAATGATGAAGTTCCCGACGAAGGATGGGATAAAAACCGTCTACGGGGAACAGCATGCGGCAAGAGAAATGTTCGCAGTACATGACGTAGCGCCGACACCAGCACCTCCACCTTCGAAAGAGTCAAAGGATAAGCAAACAGTGAAATAGCGAAAACAAGCTACACCCTCGGCTAAGTCCGACCGAACGAAGCAAAGGACCGTACGTCCTCATGACAAATGATCGAAACATATCAGGGGCCGAAGCGCCGTCAGCACTAAAGGTATGATCGCCTCCCTTTGTCAATTACATCTTATACTAACCTAAGTGCAGGTATCCGATCAAAACAGCTGAAGCGCTTCCCAACTCGAAGGCCTTAGGTTTCAAAAGCATGTGTTGCACTCTTTTCCTTCGATCGGGTTTTTATCCCAAGAAGGGTTTTACCGGCAAGGTTTTTAATGAGGCAACATCTATATGCTACCTAAGGAAACTCAACAAGTATTCAAGGCTTCTCTTGCAATCAACCTCGAATATCGAGGGGCATCCCCCCGGAAGATCACCTCCTCGGAGAAGCTAAGATATGCTGAACAGGGTCTCGATAGGAAAAACAATGTACCGGGCCAAACGGTCGAACGAACCGTGCCCGTATAGAATAACTGAGCCCTCAACAGCAAAAACATGTATACTTGTACCAAGCAATCAAAGAATACTTTCGAAAAGCATTTTGTGTTTCAAAGAAGCTCGGTATTTTTGAAAAAATGGCTCCTCTGTCAAAAACGTCCCGAACACTCGGGGACTGGCGTCAACAACTCGGAACAATGCGACCCCCGGGTCGGAGCTCCAAACTCATAAGCCCTCAATGAGGTAACGTTAAGGTCACAAAACAGCTCCAGAGCCAAAAACGTCCCGAACACTCGGGGACTTGCGCCGAAAACTCAAGGCCACGTGACCTCCGGGTCGGAAACCCCGAAATCATAAGCCCTCAATGAGGCAGTACTAAGATTACAAGTAATGGCTCCCGAGCCAAGAAACCCTCGACGACTCGGGGACTGCCGCCAATCACCACCCCCATCGACTTATCAAAACCCGAGGCCGCAAGACCACATGCGAACAGCTTCGGTCTCGTAAGACCTACATAAGGCAACAACAAAAACTATAAGACCTCAAAGGCATGTAAAATCTGTAAGACCTCAAGACAGGCATGAACCACACTTGTACCAAGTGACAACAACTGTAAGACCTCAAAGGCATGTAAAACTTGTAAGACCTTACTAAAGGCATAAACCCGATCTTAAAGTTAAGGCTATATATCGAACTTGTAAGACCCCTAAAAAGGCATACCCTCGATATTGATGCCGAAACTACTTCACTCGGGGACTGAAAGGCTCCGGCCAAACACAATGACTACGGTCACAAAGCTGTACCAGCCAAACTAACGCGACTCGGGGACGCCCGACCGTTGCTATAAAATCACAGGCCTTCAATTACTTCGAATATACTTCAAAAAGAACCGGTTAAACAGGCTACCCTAGACATAGGCAAAAGAGCTTCGACCACGTCAACTCCTAATTACAGGCTTCAAGATACTCAGCCACCGAGCCAAACCTCCCGATGTGCTTGATCATCGCCATATAAACGACTCACAATCGAGGTTTTTATCAAACCGTCGAAGAGTCAGGCAAACACAATTCCAAAAATCCTTAACGAGGGAAAAATAATACCTATATAAAAGATCGTACCATCCCAATGCGTAA
The DNA here is from genome assembly GCF_001879085.1 of Nicotiana attenuata. Classification (NCBI taxonomy): domain Eukaryota; kingdom Viridiplantae; phylum Streptophyta; class Magnoliopsida; order Solanales; family Solanaceae; genus Nicotiana; species Nicotiana attenuata. Next base: position 83,992 of record NW_017674094.1, on the reverse strand, counting down.
GAGCCACTGTCGCCAGCCCATATAGAAGGTCATACCGACCCAATGCGTAAGAGCCACCGTCGCCAGCCCATACAAAAGGTCGTACCGACCAAAACGCGTAAGAGCCTAAGGGCCGGCTTTAAATTCAAAAACTTGAGGGTCAAATGAGCTCGAGTCGAAACCCGACTCGGAGACTAAACCCAAAACAGTTAACTAAATATGCCTAAGGGCAAAAGCATAAGAGCTCAAACGCCGGCTTATCTTAAAAGGTCGTGCCGACCGAAGCGCGTAAGAGCCTGCGGGCCAGCCCAATAAGCCCCAGGGCCATACTATGGATCTAAGGATTCCTTTCAAACCAAAGACCAATTCATCCGGCTAACAACCGACAAATATCAAGGCAAAAGAAATGCGTGAAAAATAAAAAATACGAGGCTTCCTTTACACATGTATGCGAGGGAATACCAGTTTCATTTACAAAGTTCCCTGAGAACGTTACATACAAACTCAGAAAAGGAAAGGCTTAATCTATGCCCCCCCCCCCTCTCGAGGACTACGGCCCGTCAGCCTGCTTCTCGCCATGCTCGGCATCGGACAGAAGGGACTTAGCATCATGTTCATCCGCCTTTGCCTGTTTCACCTCTTCCGAGAGGTCAAAACCCCTAACATTGATCTCCTCGAGGGTTTCCCTTCGAGATTTGCACTGTGTATACTCCAAGCTCCTGCTTTCGCGGTTCTTAGCTCAGCTCGAGCATCGACAACATCCTTCAAATGGACCGCCACTTTCTTATCAGCCTTAGTTTGGCTCATTACGGCTGTCACACCTCCTTTTTTTTTACACACCCGAAGGTGATATAAGGGAGTTTTTTCAATTTAACTGACATTACTCGAAATGGGATTATTTATTCATTTTTATTCAGAGTCGCCACTTGGGATGGTTTGTTTGGTGTCCCAAGTCATCGGTTTATTTTAATATCCCAAATCGAGGAAAATTTGACTTTCCTTTTGAAGTCTGCAAACCAGAAATTCTGAATAAGGAATTCTGTTAACCCGAGGGAAGGTGTTAGGCACCCCCGGATTCCGTGGTTCTAGCACGGTCACTTAAACTATCATAATTGGCCTATTATCTGATTTTAATACATGTTTTAGCCTATGGTATAATTTTAAGTTATTAGCCGCTTTTAATTAATTTTAGGAAGATTCCACATTATCTAAAATACGTCTTTGAACCACGCCACATGAAATGCACCCGCGGTCCATGACACATTTTATTTAACGTTGTTGAGATTTGGATTTGGGTCACATGAAATGCACACCCGAGTTTAAGGAAGTTAATTGAAATTACGCGCCTAAAGCAACTACGCGCTCTCAGATTTGCGAGGGCCATGGAAATTCAACTAAATGGCACACCTCGATTTCTAAGGATTTAAAATTAATTAAATGAGGGCCATGCATTTTGAGATTTTATTTGGCACGGCGCACCTCAAATCATTCTAACCGGGGAGGTCCACGGGTTATGCCGGGAGAAAAGAAAAAAGGTCCCTGGGTTATGCCAGGGAGTCAACTAGGGAGTGGACCCTAAAATGGAAAAGACTACCAGGTTATGCTGGAAGCGACTAGGGGATGGGGGCCCTATGTTGGAAAAATGTAGCTAGAGATTGGGGACCGTAGGCTATCATGATTTTTTTTTTTTTACTTATTTCATGGAATGAGTAAATGCGGGAAAAACTTGGAGGGGACTTCCCTTTTTATGGATTGTTGCTGCAAAGCTGTTTCTAGCACTTGCGCACTTCTTTTCCTTTTTGGTTGCACCTGCTTTTTGCACGGTTGCTTTGTATTGCACCTGTTTCAAATTTTCAAACAAAGAACAATTGTTAGTTTGAAACGGTGGTTGGTTTTGTGGCCTTGATTGTTTTGATCACTTGATCTCGGCTCTTTCAACTGCAACCCGTTGCTTCCTGAATACCTATTGCCTTTCTGACTCTAGAGAAACTCTGGCTTTTCCAGACTTTGTCATGATGATTGGTCGGTGGAGCTCAACCTTTTCGACTTTATTTTGCCTTTGTAGGCCTTTCCTTTCTGACTTCCTTTTCTTTTTCTTTTTTTCCTTTTTTTTTTCTTCGGAACATTGGAGAACTTTTGGCTCCTCAAACTTTGCCATAACGGCTAGTCGCGTGGGACTTAACCTCTTCCAACTTTATTTCGCCTTGGTAGGCCTTTCTTTTCTAGCTTCTTTCTTCCAAACTTCCAAACTTCTTTCATCCGGATCACACCCTGAGATAATCCGGACGCAGAAAGGATAGCAAGACTGGCTACCGAGACTCCCGTCTAACGGGGAACTTTCAGGCTTGGCAACCATTTTTTGACTTTTCTTCTGTCTCGGCAATGGCTACAATGGCCATCAGTGCCGAATCAAATTTCTTATCTTCACAAGTCATTCCAACTACTGGCCCATTGGTGTGAGTAGGCAGAGGATTGTTCATCATGTTAGGAGCCTCTTCGTCCCGAAAAATGATTCTTCCCGCTTCAATCAAATCTTCAACTGCCCTTTTGAGGGTCCAACAGTCCTCTGTATTGTGCCCTACCGCTCCACAGTGGTATTCACATCTAGCATCAGCTCGGCGCGAGGGGACTCGGGGTTTGGCCGATTTGGGGCCACTGGCTGCAGAAAAACTCGCCTGACTAGCTTTTGGAACAAACCTGAGCATGATTCACCAATAGGGGTGAACTGATTCCTTTTGAAAGGCTCTCTTCGGCGAGGATTGTACTGGGGAACATTTGATTGGGGATTATATGGAGCTTGGTAAGGATGGCATTTCTGGGAGATAGAGCTCGATTTTGTGTATAATATTGTGGCCGCGTGCAAGATTGCGCGCTCATCACCGCATACCAACAAAACCAACCACCTGAACAGAACTTGGCTAATTTGCTCACACCAACAAACTTGTTAGTTTTGAGACATTTAACATATAGGAAATCGCACGTTGGGATGCAATGCACCTAACAGTTAAATGCTTCTACCGTGTGTTTGAACGGTTGCATGTTTCATCCCGGCCTTAACTAGCCCTTTTCATTCTGTACCTCTTTTCTTCATTTCTGCGTCGCTCTTTTATTTTTGCCTTCTCTCTCTTTTTTTTTCTTCTCTTCTTTTTTCACTTTTATCACTCTTTTCTTTCTTTTTCACTGAATTTTTCTTTCTCTTTTTTTTTCAGTTTATTTTTTCAGTCAATTTATTTTACCGCTATGATCGAATCCAATGGGGATTGCCTACGTATCATGACCCCGCATGAATCAGATCTTGCGTAGTTCGGAAAGATTGGGAATTGAGTAAACTAACTCTTTTTTTTATAAAACTCAGACCATGGAGCTTTAAGGCAAAAGAAAAATATTTTTGATTTTTTGATTTTTTTTTCTTTTGGAATTTTCTAAAAAATGCTTTAAAAGAAGAAAGGGAATTTTATTTTTTTTTGATTTTGATTTTGATTTTATTTTTGAAAGAAAGACTTCAGAAAATTCCTTTTCTTCTGATTGGAACTTTGGGAATTTCAAAAGTAAAAAGAAAATATTTTTTGTTTGAATTTTTATTTGTTTTCTCTTTTCCTAAGGAAGAAAGAAAATATTTTTGGATTTTGGATGTAACCTCTTAATTTTCGAAAGAGGGACTTTTAAGAAAATATTTTGGATTTCTGAGTTTTTATTTATTTACAAAAGCACTTCTAAAGAAAAGCAAAAATATTTTTTTGGACTTCAATTTTTTTTCAAAAAAATTTTTTTATTGATATTTATGAAAGAAAGACATCTAAGGAGTAACTTCTTTTTTTGGGATTTTTGTTTCTCATTCTTTTTTTTTTGGAAAATACTTCAAAATGAAGGAAACCCGTATTTTTTTATTTTGATTTTTATTGATTTTTCTTTTTTAGTATGAAAGACATTAGAAAGAAGGAAACCACTTTTGAGTTAAAACAAAAACTTCTTTTTTTTTTTAATTTTCTAAGGAAAGATTTCTAAAGAAAGAACTGAAAGAAAATATTTTTGAATTTTTTGAAAATTGGGGTCGGAACCGATGAGGTTTGCCTACGTATCTTACATCCGGTGAGAATCAGACCCGCGTAGTTCGGTCAAATTTGACATAATAAAAACTACACTAACTATTTTTAAAACAAAATTTTCTTTCCCCATTTTTTCAAAATTTCGGCAGAGTTTCAGTACATTTGGACATCGGGTTTTCAGAACGGGTAATTATCTCTCTAGCCCTCCAATTGATTTTTCTTTTTTCCAACTTTTCTCCTATTATTCATAAGCCGGTCAACATGCAAATTCGAAGCAAATAAATGCACAAGTAGCAAGTAGAATGCATCAGGATGGTCTTTTTATTTCGGGTACACCTGTCCTAGACGAACCCAACCCCTATGTTGAGTCCCCTAAGTTAAATGCACGTGATGCAAACAAGCATTCTTACTAGGGATCCGGCATGAGGTTTTGTTATACTAGGTTTAAACCCTGAGTGTATTGTTCTAGACCTGGCTTACCCGAGCGGACAGCTCGAGCCGGGGGGGGGGGGGCAGCGTACCGGGAATACAGAAGCTTCGCCGGCTTTGCAACTTGTCCGAACCTCGTTCTAAAATTGGGATAAGACTCTAACAGAAGAGAAGTTACACGAAGTGCACCCTTCCCAGATGATTTAGAAGACTCAGAGAGAAGAGGGTTTCGTAGCAATTTATATACAATCCAAACAATATCAAAGCGGTAAAAGCGACATTTAGCACATTAGGCTCAACATGTAAAAATTAGATAAAATAAGCCAACTATAACAGTTATTCTAAGCTCGAATTCTTAAACCCTGAACCGAAGTTCTGCGTTTGGGTCCCCAGCAAAGTCGCCAGAGCTGTCACACCTCCTTTTTTTTTTTACATACCCGAAGGTGATATAAGGGAGTTTTTCCAATTTAAGTGACATTATTTGAAATGGGATTATTTATTCATTTTTATTCAGAGTCGCCACTTGGGATGGTTTGTTTGGTGTCCCAAGTCAACGGTTTATTTTAAAATCCCAAATCGAGGAAAATTTGACTTTCCTTTTGAAGTCTGCGAACCAGAAATTCTGAATAAGGAATTCTGTTAACCCGAGGGAAGGTGTTAGGCACCTCCGGATACCGTGGTTCTAGCACGGTCGCTTAAACTATCATAATTGGCCTATTATCTGATTTTAATACATGTTTTAGCCTACGGTATAATTTTAAGTTATTAGCCGCTTTTAATTAATTTTAGGAAGATTCAGCGTTATCTAAAATACGTCTTTGAACCACGCCACATGAAATGCACCCGCGGTCCATGACACATTTTATTTAACGTTGTTGAGATTTGGATTTGGGTCACATGAAATCCACACCCGAGTTTAAGGAAGTTAATTGAAATTACGCGCCTAAAGCAACTACGCGCTTTCAGATTTGCGAGGGCCATGGAAAATTCAACTAAATGGCACACCTCGATTTCTAAGGATTTAAAATTAATTAAATGAGGGCCATGCATTTTGAGATTTTATTTGGCACGGCGCACCTCAAATTATTCTAACCGAAAGGGTTTCTAAATTTAATCTTTGAGGGCCATAAATTGTACAATTAGCTAATATAGCACACCTCAAACTAATTTAGGGGAGCTAATTAATTAAAAGGCCATGGGAATTCAGAATTATCACTTAAAAGGGGTAATGTTCAAACTAAAACCCATTCATCAAAAAGTCTAGTATCACGTTGAAGTTTTAACAATTAGTGGGCTGGAGTGTCAGGCCCAATCCTTCTATTGAGTGCATCAGACGTCCAATGCACGAAGAACAAAGGAAAATTGGGCTCACTTGAGGCCCAAAGGCGTATATGCAAACAAGCTGGACAGCATTTCTGAAGCAACTGGGTCACACGCTATAGCCCCATTGCATGATTCAAACACATAAAGTTGGTTACAAATTATATTGTTTCATGGAAAATTAAGACAACTACTGATTATCTTTAAAACAGATAAAAAGCACATTTTAACGTCAATTTATCTTTATGCTGAAGATACAATCTCACAACAACTCATTCACGATCATCTTGTTATCTAACGTTTTAAAACTATCACGACTTTTAACCAACAGCACTGCATGATCTCAAAATAGCAGAAAACACCTACTAATCTAGACTCCAAAGGGAAGTTTTATATTCAAGCCTATGTTTGTCATTCTAGTAAGCTCAAAATCAAAAATCAATACCAAACGAACACTGATTTCAGCTGAACTAACACAGATCTAACACATATAACTTGACTGAAAATTTCGCTGCAAACATCCTTAATAGTCCCTTTTATACAAACACCAGACTCAAACTTATGTAGACCAAATGGCTAAAACCCATAATTTATCCAATATTACAAACCGGATTTAAAACTAAACATAAAACGAGCAAACATGACAAAGGAAATCAAACTGACTACAGAATTGGATGATTTTCGAGAATGTAGGGAAACAATATTTAATAAACTGATATGTTCTAGATTTCAATTCAACCAAATAGCTTCGTGTTCCTCCATTTCACATGTCAAGGAGGTGAGAAATACCTGGAAATAAAAGGGAAACAAAAGAAGTGCAGAATCAGTAGACAGCAGCAGCAGAACAGCAATGGAACAGTGTTGGAATCAGCCAATTAGCCCCAAGGAACTCAAGCTAGAATAGCAACCAGACATGACTCCACACAAACAAGCTCAAACCAAACTTTTAAACCCCCAAAAATCAAACCATTTTCAATCAGACGCAGGAATTTGAAGTTTTCAGAAGTTCTAACTAGAAAGCAGGATCAGCAAATCAAAACTAAACAGAATTTCAAGTAGTTTTCAACCAAGAAAGGCAGAAAAATTCAGTGTTATTTCAGAATTATCTCCAGGCTTAGCCGTTTCAGCTTTTCAGAATTTTTTATCTCTCAAAATCTGACTTGAGCTTGAAGAAAAGGTGTCTTTATAGGCAAGGTATTAGGGCTGCAGAAATAAGCTAAATTTTGCACCTAAATCCTTTTGAAATTTTCATTTTTGCTTAAATGTCCTTAACTTAAAAACTCAGTTTTCACATAAGCCCCAATGACAGCTTCTGGGAAGCTTCCTATTTCAGTTATAGAGAGATTCCCTACTTACAATTCCTAGATTACCCTTTAGGAGACCTGTTTTTACTTCAAAGACCAGACCAATATGGGTCAAGCTAAACCCAAATCAAATTGTTGTGGGTCTGTATAACCCAGGTCAAATCCCTTTTGGGCTATCTGATTTCAGAATTCAAATCGAGCCCTAATTAGCCATCATAATTTAACGGGCTAACCAGAATCTCCCAAAAGAAAAACCAGTAACCCTTTAATGTGAAACAAAAGAAAAGAGAAATGAACTAATTAATAAAACAAATAAGCTAAACTTAATATTAAGCTAATTATGCAGACAGAACAAACGGAAAGATGAACACATAACGAAGAAAAGAAAAGAGAAAATAGAAAAAAGAGATGAACATGATCTTAAAAAAAAAATTGCAAGAAAAAATGAAAAGAGACTGAAAAATACCTAAAGAAACTGGACGGGCCTAAACTTGAATTCAAACCTTGAGCTTTCGATTTTGACCGAAATAGGCTTTAATCATGTGTTCTCAAATGAAAACACATGAATAAAACCAATTTCGACTTCAAATCTTCAAAAGGCACACTGATTTAGGTTTTGGGAATTTAGGGTTCGAATCTTTGGTTTAAGATTCGAGGAGCTCCAGGGGGATTCGAGGGAAAATACTTGGAGAATGGGAGAGGGGAGGCTATGAGGGTTCCATGGTGTTGTTTTGAGGTGGTTTGGTGGTGGCGCCGCCTGGGCTAGAGACGATGAGGTTGAGAGGGGGGGTTCTGAGGGGGGTAGGGCTGCTTCGGACAGTTTTATACGGGGGAGGGGTCGAGTTCCGGTTCGTTAGATTGAAAGAGATCAACGGTTGAGATGAAGGGATCCGAAACGGCGTCGTTTGGTTGGAAAGTGGGGCTGGACCGGGTATTGGCTGGGTTTGGGCCAAATTGGACGGGTTTGGGGAAGAATTAATTGGGCTGATACGAAATTGGCCCAAAAATAGCCCTTTTTATTTGACCTTTCACTTCTTTTAATCAAAAACTTTTCTTTTTCCTTTTCAAATTAAATTAAATCCTAAATTGCTCTTAAACCAAACATTTTACCAAATTAAGCTAATTACTCAAAAATAATATTTACAACAACTAATTAATTGCCAAACTAAAAGAAAACTACGAGATTCGAAGCTAAATGCAAAAAATGAGTTATTTTTTGTGATTTTCTATTTTTGTAACACAACTAAATTACTAATTAATTTATGCCAAAATTAAATTCTAAATGCAAATGCAATGTATTTTTTTGTATTTTTGATGAATTAAATAAAATAAACGTGCACAGACAAATGCAAGCAATTAACAAAAAATGCTATAAAAATCCACGAAATGGCAAACAATGGGAACAATTTATTTTGTTTGAATTTATGGGAATAATTCATATAGGGCAAAAATCACATGCTCACATCGGCTTCGGCCCGGGCATCCACAATTTCGGCTTTTATCTTTAAAAGCTCGGACTCAAGCTCTGTAATCATATCCGTTTGGACCAGACTGTTCTCGCGAGCTAAGCGGAGTCGAACCTCGAGGGCGGAAGCTTTAGCCAGAGCGCCTTTTTCCGCTATAGTATGAGCGTCCGCCCGAGCCTTTAACTCATCTCACTCACGTTTGGCTTGGCCAACTTCACTCCTAAGTCGTTCCAGGTCTCCAGTCTTCATCTGCAGCTAAAATAAACGAAACGTCGGCTTCAGGAATAGAAAAGGAAACATGCGCCCCGTCTAGAGCAATAAGTACCTGTTCCTCGAGGTAGGTTTCGTAGTTCAGGCTTCGACTCGCTCGCACCGCAAGCGCGCCAACTCGTCTTCTCTCTCATCACAGAGAAGCCTAAGGGACTTCTCCCCATCCACGGCTTTTCGCAGCATGGCCTCACGACGAAGCAGCTCGGACTTGAGCTTGTCAAAAGCCTATGAAAGAGGAACTCGACAAGAGAGTAAAAATTGCAAGACTATAAAATCAACACGGATGGCAAAAAAACTCACCTCGGAATAGAGCCGCTGAGCTTCCTCGAAAGTTGAGCGCAAATCTACTAGTCCGGCTCCGTCTACCCCGGAAGAACCCCACCCGATGGGGACATGATCGCTCAGCATATACGGCTCCTGGTTTTGAACATCCCTCGAAGTACCTTCGATGGGGGAAGACACATCCTCGCCGAGCCCCCGGCACGGACTCATCTTGCTGAAAGCACCGTCACCCTGTGAAAGCCCTTTTTGCTTATTATTATCGCTCTGTAGCCCAGGAGCTGGCGATCCTTCTCCCCCTCCAAGAGGGCACAGTCTTGCCCCGAAGGATTCCCCGATGCCTACGGTGATGGATTTAGTATGCGTAAAAAGAAAGTGCCCTTAAAGGAGCAAATCACACAGCGCGTACCATGGTGTTTGGCCTCCCATCTGCCCTTAGACAAAAATCGCCACTTACGATCATTGTAAGTCGAGCGAGTCGCTAGCTTCCGAGCCAGTCCGTCAGGTCGGGGACCTCGCACGGCATCCATGAAATTGCTGCAGAAAGGGAAAGGAAGGCGCATTTACGAAACCTGTCTGTGCCACAAGCAAAACTACGAAGGCACAAGTATATCACTCACGTGTAAAATTCCACTCCTCAGGGAATGGCAAAAACTCCATGGGGATAATATCAATAGTCCGTACTCGGACAAATCGGCTCATCCACTCCCGATATCTATCTTCTTCGTCATCAACAACGAAAGGTGTGATGGACCGGCATCGTAAGGTTAGCAGACCTCGATGGTGAAAAGGCCGGTACAGCTTGATAAGATGATTGAGCGTGAATTCAAGCCCTGCCTTCTCCGCAAAGAACCTCATCATTAATACTATCCACCAAAATGATGGGTGAATCTGCGCCAAGGTAACATGATACTTTCGACAGAAGTCGAGCACAACCCTATCAAGGGGGCCCAGCGTGAAAGGATATGTGTACACGTTCAAAAAACCCCCCGGCATGGTCCGCGATGCTCTCTTCCAGGGAAGGTATCTGCAGTGCTACCTTTTCCCCCATCCACAATCTTTCCTCACCAACTCAAGGTGTCCCTCTCCTATCAAAGAAGTAAACTTCAAGGTATGCTCCCGTTGACCCTGAACATCGGGAGACTTTTCTGACGAGGAGTCCCCCTTCGAAGCAAAATGCCCCAAGGCTGGCTCGCCTGGAATCAGCGGCGCTCGCCAACCAAGCGAAAACCGGAGGCAGAACTTTCTCCTCCTTGCCGAATGGACCCTGATGTAGCAGTCATGACTGTGGTAAAATTAGAGAATTAGAGCAGGAATTTGAGCAAGAGCGTCAATACTGAAATGATGGAGGACCTAACACAGGAAAGGAGAACTCTACAAAAGAGGATAACTACTCAAAAAAAAGCGGAACCTTCAAAAGGGGCGAAGACAACCCTGTATATGGAGAAAGCGGCGACTATCCGCCCGCCTCAAAGGCCAATTAAATATACTGGCTAAAGCCTTTATCGCTTTGGGAAGATGTGCCGGCGGATCGCCTCGATCATTTCATAACCATGTCATACGCTCGACGCCGTCGTACGATGTTTTGAGGCCAGAGACCCCCGCATCAACCAAGCCCCGAGATGGTACCCGATCTCGAGGACTTCTGTCAATAAGAAGAAAATGCTCCAAGGAGCCATTAACATCATTACTAGCCTCGAGATGGTACCCGATCTCGAGGACTCCTGCCAAAAAGAAGATAAGCTCTAAAAACCTACTCATATGGGTTTGACCTCGAGGCAGCAACCTACCTCGAGAATTTTCGCTATTGCGAGTGCGGATCACCTGTCCGAATTTCTGGACCTCGAACTACCTAAGCTCGAGCCAACTCCTGCTTGAAAGCTATCAATGGTGCCTTAGGTCTATCTTTCGCCTTCGGATCAAGTTAAATATTTTCGCGGTCACTTTAACCCAGGGCTATTCAAGTCCAGGTGTACCCTCGTCCGGGGTCTATCTGCAACACCTTGGGGCTATATTCTCTCTAAGTTTAAAACAGGTTCCCAGGTCGCCCGAGTGTGAGCGGACTCTCACTCGGTGACTGCTTTCAAAAACCTGCAGGCTACCTTTATTCTCAGATACCCGAGAAAAATCCCCCTCGAGGGCCATCACGGGGTCTGAAGAGCTAAGTTTTGTTTTGAAAATCCAAAGCCTCACTCTCATTCAATTCAAAGTCGGAGGTCCCGACGACCCGAGTTTATCGATCCAACACGGGCTCGGTCCAAGGGACGGCAAAAGATTCCATAGGGAATTGGGTTAATCGGTCAAGAGATGGAAAAATACTTGCAACCGGGCTCGACATTCACACCGATCGGTGGAATCATACATTTAGATTCTTCACAAAGGCAGATAAAGGGAAATGAAGCATAGATCAGAAGCAAATCGAAGAAACACCTTTTTTATTAATAAACGGCGATTACAAAGCCCACGAGGGGTTCTTACACAGAAACAAAGAAGCAAAAAAGTATATACATAATAAAAGCCAAGAGTCTAATCTATTCTCGGGGGTGTATCCTCGGCGGCAGTATCTTCGAGCACCGTCTCCTCGGTGGCCTCGTCTCGATCTTCCAAAACGGCCTCTTCAAGGGAGAAGATGAAGAAGAGGAAAGTGAAGCGGAAGAAGCAGAAAAAGATGAAGAAAAAGTCGTAGCCCGCCAAAGAGCAAAAGCTTTTACCAGGACAAGGAAATCACGGCCCGGTAGAAGACTTGACAAGCGCCAGCCTTACCTGCACGGCTACTTTGAGTCTACTTCTTGGGACATTGTGCCGTGTAAGTTAACGGCCGGTAGCGCCACTTCACCCTACGGAAAGCAAAAGGGATGAAGTGCCACACCAGCCCGGAGTAGGAAGGTGAGCAGCGGTGTATAGTCTGAACACCCTCCTGAGCAGCGGTGTAGAGTCCAAACATCTTCCTAAGTCGGAAGAAATCGGCCCCCCTATCTCATCGCCTCGAGCCAACGACGATAGCAGTAACAACAACAACAACGACGACGACAAGCCAGTGCAATCTCGCTCGGTAAGGGAAAGCCCTGAAAAAAGGCCATGGTGTGGCTGATGGGAACGTCGCCATGTAACCTTAAGGCCGCGGGCCTCAAACATGGGAGATAACAATAGATGAGGATGAAGAGAAGAAAGGGGTGGAAGGATATTGGAAGACACTTGAATGAGGAAATGGTTCCAGAAGGCTTCCATTTATAGAGGGTGGTAGCGTAACCGGCGGCCCCATCAATATCTTTGAAAGACGTATCGGCAGGCGCAACCAATGCGTTTTTTGGGAACTGAATCGACGGCGATATTATCGCTTTGGGGAATAATAATCGGCAGTACATTGAATGACACTGAAGAGATTAACCGATGGGATGCCTCAATTATCGCAAAGGCTTACGTCATAAGTATGACATCATCCCGAAAAGTTCGAAGAGATGGATATCAAAGTCGTTTCTTATCATTCCACTCTAAGAAACGCGGGGACTATCTGTATGAGGTAAAATCGGAGGGTCCAATTTTTTGCCATTACAACGCCTCGTAAGCAAGCTTTCCAAAGGCTCGAGACTACGGTCGAGATTTATCCCGAGGGGCCATCGGTGTCCAACCTCGGGACAATGCAAGTCGACGGTTGTGGTAGAAAAGCGGGAAGTTCCCTAGGCGCTTGGCTAGGGCTGACTAGAGGGCTAGCTCTGACCCTTATCAGGGCATTAAGTGGATGTACCTGTCCCATATCTTTGTAATTAATGCATTTGTACTATATTCCCCCTCATATATAAAGGGGAATCCTTGTCATTTTGTGATAATCTGTTGCTCGATACTAAATACACAAGAACATTCTCTCTGCTCTCTAACATATTCTCTTGAGTTTACTACTCCCATTTATTGCTTACATTCATTATGTTCTATTTATTGCTTATTATTGGCCATAAAAAGCCATCATTGACTCTATCATAACTGTTAGTCCCTCCATCGACTGTCCACGGCAGGGTATAGGATTCGACCTCGAGGCCCCAAATAAGCAAGCTCGAGGCCCCGCTTATCAGCCTATCGGTTCGGTTATCACCTTATTTTCAAGCTCTTATCTCGTTTTCTGCTCTCTTACCTAACATCTATTGCCTAAACAACTAGCATAAAAATAGATCACGTATTTTTAGAACCATAAAATCAAATTGTAATTACCATTTTCAAGGTAAACGTAATGCATGACATAACGACTGGAATAACATACAAGACGAGGGAGATTAATGTTTAACTGCATTCATTTATAACGGGAAATAAAAAAAAATACATGCAGAAAGAAGAACTTTTACTTTAGTCCTTTTTTTAAAAATTCTTTTCTATTACATAGAAAACTAGGCTGGAGAAAGGAAGAAAGGAGGGAGGAAGAACAAAATCGAACCCTACCAGTATAGGAAATTCACACTGTAAGTAAGTGATAAACTTTTATGATACATGCAATTACGTATAATTGATTTATATCGTTATAATATATTTCCGCCGTTTTAATTTAAATGACATGCACGTTTTCTTTATTAGTCTGTTACAAGAAGAATAATGACACATTTTTATATTTAGAAACAATTTAACTTTAAGCTTTTCATTTTTCCCACTTTACCCTTAATGAGAAGTTTTTATAATCACACAAATATCAAAACTTTTGCCCCCTTAAGCTTTTAGGATCACATGTTTCAAAAGTCTTTTTTCTTTTTCCTTAAAATTTGTGTCAAGTCAAACTATATCATTTAAATTAAAAAGAACGGAGTATAAATTATTTATACCAGCAGTATATAAAGATTAAAACTCTTTAAGAGGTCGTTTGCTATGAGGTATAAGTAGATATAGTGCTGGTATAAAAATTTAATACCACCTTAATACTTTGTTTGGTTAGCGAACCTGTATAAGTTATCTCGGGATTAAAATTAGTATCGGGATAACTTATACCTTGTAGAGGGTGGGATAATTAGTGCTGGGGTAACTTATACCTTCTTCTTAGAAATTATGCAAACGTCATTTTTAATACAACATATCAAACAGTGAATAAAAAATAGATCAGGATAACTAATCCCAGCATAACTTATACCAGCATAAGTCGTATTCAAACCAAACGATCCCTAAAAGTATAGTATTATTTATTGAGACGGACGGAATATGGGAGAATTACATCCATTGTCACTTGGCCCAACAACCCATCAGAAAATGGCCCATGTTTGAAGCCCTTACCCAGTATAGCCCAGGTTGTACATAATCTGAAAATTAATTTTCACCAGTTAGCCCACCCCTTGTTTCTTCGTTCCCCTTTTTTCTTCGTTCCCCTTATTTCTTCGTTCTTCTTCTCCTTCCATGTCAGCCTTTGCACCACAAAATTTCTCTACTATTGTTATTCTCCTTCAATTCTTTTCTGGATTTCATTGGTCAACTAAGAATTTGAAAAATAAAAGTCACCATTACAAGTGGTTCGAAGAATCGATTTCAGAAATTAAGTTTTTCGATTTGTTAGTTGTTTGGAATGGGTGTTGTCTCAATTGATTGGAATCATCAAGATGAGTTCAAAACTTAAATTTCAAGTGATTTGGAGTAGATTTAGGCTATATTTGAGTTAAATTTCAGAAATTGAGTTTTCCGATTTGTTAGTTGTTTGGAATGGGTGTTGTCTCAATTGATTGGAATCATTAAGATGAGTTCCAACCTTAAATTTCAAGTGATTTGGAGTAGATTTAGGCTACATTTGAGTTAAATTTCAGAGGATGCCCAAAGAAGAAGAAGAAGAACAAGTGAAGCTCCATTGATAAATCATTTGTATAATAATATATAATGTTGTATAAATAGTATATAATAGTGTATAAACACAACTTATACACTATTATATCCAAGGTTGATACATTATTTACAGGTATTTGGTGAATTTCTCGCATTTTCTTCTTCTTCTTCTTATTCTTCTTCTCATTCTTCTCATACACCTATATACATAGTGTATGAAGAATATTTTCACTTTGTGGTTATACATCTTTATACACTTTTATACAACTATATACATACTGTACCTCTTTGTATAAAAGTATATAACATTGTATAAAAGTGTATAAGCATCGCTGATGAAATTTTTGTACGATTTTCACTTGCAATTCTTGTATAAAACCAGTCCAAATCTCCAGCAAATAACTTCAAACTTTGTATACAACCTACTTAGACTATTTCTAATAAGTTCAAACAATATCCATTCCAAATTTCTCACAAAATCATAATCGAAATTTAACAAGATTAGCATTAAAGGAGATGAAATTTTAGGTTTCTCGCGTGTGTTTTTGCGTTTTGCAGTTGTGATAGGTATGTATAAAAGATATACAAAATTTAAAAAAAAAAACGGAGAAGTATTAGTTATGGAAGAAGGCATGAATGAGTGTTGACTGAACGGGGAACTGATTTTTCTTTTCAGTTTGGTTTGCATATGATTCTTCTTCATTAATTAAATTAAATATTTATGGGTGAAAAATGAGGAGAGAGCTACAATAGGGGTAGTAGGAATAAATGAGGTTGTTATAATTAGAGGGAATGTGAAAAGAAAAGATCTTATTGATATTTGGCTACACATTTGCAAACTTATAACTGAGCTAAAATAGTGCAAGGTCAACTTACAGAGTCCATTATTCTGTAATTTTGTCGCGGAATATTATAATTAAAGATTGCCGGTGGTAGGTAAAGGAGGAGAGTTAGAAGATTTACCACAGGTACGAAAAGGAGGTGCTTATAATAGAAACAGAAATATCGGCGTCAACGCGTTCTTCTTTCTTACTATCAAGTTTTCTTCTCTCTTTTCTTTTGCAATCTTTTACTTGATCAAATATAAAATCCCAATACTGTACTGTATTATTATCTTAAGAATCAGAGAACATTCAAATTTATTGGCTGAAATCTTTAAAATATTAAGGGAATGTTCAACTTCTAATTTGGTAGGTAGGCAGGAAGTTAGGTTTAAATTTGGACCTAAATGGTGTATTATGGAATTATTGTGATTTAGCGTTTCAAATCCTCCGTTGTTTATTGTACCAAACATTTCAAAGAGTCTTTCAGCCTATTTTTATTCTCAGAAAAAGCAAACACATTGAGGGTGTGTTTGGTATAACGGAAAATATTTTCCGTGGAAAATGTTTTTTAAGAAAATATTTTCTTGGAAAACAAGTAGTAATCTTATTCATTTTCCGGTGTTTGGTACGCGAATTAAGGAAAATGACTTCTCAAGAGTATTCATAAATAATTTTAGATATAATGAACATGAAGCCATAAACTTTCAAACCAACAACCTTCGAACCCACATTTTTCATAAACTTTCGAAATCGCGGAATTTCTAACCCGTAAACTTCCACACACATAAACCTCCGAACTCATAACTTTGGAACTTGTAAAATTTTGAACCTTTAAACCAATAAATAAATAAGAACTAAAACAGAAAAATATATTAAAAAATATATTTTTTCGGGGGGAGGGGCAGGGACGGGGGGTGGGGAGTGGCGGGCAGAAAACGAAAAGGAATGGAATTTTGAAATTACAAAAAAAAAGTAAAAATACTTTTTTACTGTTGAGGGGGGTAGGGGGAGGAAGGGGGAGGACGGCAGTTGGGGAGTGGGTGGTGCAGAAAAACGAAAAAACAGAAATCTGAAATTGCAATAAAAAAATAATATTTTTTTTGCGGGAAGTGGGAGAGGGGTGGGGTGGGGGTGGGGTGGGGTGGAGAGGTAGTAGGATGAGTGGTAACGGAAAAACTGAAATTTGAAAAAAAAAAAAAAAAAAAAACCTTTTTTGGGAGAGGGAGTGGGGTGGGGTGGGTTGGTGGGTAAAGGTTGGGAAGGAGTTTTGGAAAATGTTTTCCCTTCTTTTGATAAGGAAAACATTTTCCTCCAATTGGAGGAAAATGAGTTCATAAGAAAAATATTTTCCAAAATATTTAAACCAACCAAACATGGAAAAATTGGAAAATATTTTACGGAAAATATTTTCCTTCATACCAAACACACTCTGATACACTAATTTTGAATATTCTCTCTAATAACTTGTATGTACCTCTGTTATTCTGTCGAATACTTGCTACTTCATTTAGCATATGTACCGAACGAGCACTACGTACGTGTATGAAAGCTTGGACAAATAAGAAGAAATCATCTACTCGTATTTTTGTTTCAACTGGAATTTGAACAGTGGTCTCCAAGGTTTGGACTTAATTGATTGGCCACTGAATCACACCCTTAGGTGCCAGCTTTTTTAAAACAGTTTCTTTTAAGAATAAAACAATGGTTGTATACTTTACGACAACAACATACCCAGTATAATCCCACATGTGGGGTATGGGGAGGATAATATGTATGCAGACCTTACGCCTACCTGGAGAGGTAAAGAGATTGTTTCCAATAGACCCTCGGCTAATGGTGGTATACTTTGACTTTTAAAAAAGCTTTCTTATTCATATATAATAATTCTCCATTGGATACACTTCTTCAACGTGCATTATAATGTATTTATGCTGAAGGGCAAACCAGTCAATTAATAGGATAATTTGTCTCCATACAGAAAACTTAATTGAAAAGAGACAGTATGCATGTAATCTAATAATTTGTAGGTAGGCTTCTATTGAAAAGAGCAGAACAAAGGAAGACTTGAGATGGATGCAAAAGAATGGAGTTGGCTAAACTTAGACTATCGCTGAGTCTTTGACAAGAATGAATAGTGGCTCCTAACAAGTCCTAAACCTTAAAAATGAATTTAAAATTTTAAAAAAATGACAATGTATAGTTGCTCTCAAAATAATAGTAAAAGATAATTATATTTTATTATATATTTTTGGATATATATATTTCTGTATGCTATATACAAAAATATATATAAATTTTATGCACTTTTGTGCTTATCGAATGCAGATAATTTTCGCCACGAGCTAAAAGTGATTTTTGCCTTAAGATTTTTAGTTAATAAGGGTAAAATACTGTTGCGCTTATCGCTACTTTGTGATCATGAGTGCAACTTACCATAAAAATAAGGAAAACTTACACAAATGTCCCAAATAAATCTCAACTTACCAACCTCTAGCTATTAGTCATAGACTTACCAAAACTAGCCAACAAAAATTGAAAAACCAAATAATAGGGTTCTTTCTATCAAAGAATCACATGCAAAAATCACCTTCCATATTTTTAAGCGTGATTAGCAACATTAGATACAAGACGGAAAGGAAATTTCATGGACGGGGTAGCAAATGAGGTGATGAAATCCAAAAATCTATACAATATTCCAAAAATCTAAACAAAAAAGGAATTTTTTCAATGGGTATAGTTGAAATTCATTGAAAATATATAGATAAGTCAATATACAAAATTTGAGGAAGATTGGAGGTGATTTGGACTGGTTTTGTATCAAAATTCGTAATTAAATCGAGTTTAAAAAAGTCTTCTGCGACACATGTATCAAACATGTATCACGCATGTATCTCACACACAGGTATACATGAATATACATATGATACACAATTGATACAAATATGATACATATGTGATACACAAATGATACACAGTGTGATACACATATCATTTTTTTTCATGTTCAGCTTTTACTTCGAATTTTCAATTCAAACCACCTCAAAACTTCACCAAATCATCCCAAAACTGAGATTCAAGCTCCTTAAGTTGTGCCCAATCTATTCTAATAACACCCACTCAAAACAAAGCAAAAATTTGATATTTTTTTGCTACAAATAGCTAATTGGCTAATTTGGCTAATATTAGTAATATTTTATCAATTGGCCAATTTTTGTAATGAGCTACTTATAAATGGACATAGCTGGTACTTTCCCTAAAAATAAACATTTTTAGAACTTTATATAAAGTTTTATCTGCTTCCTCTCTCCCGGTATAATACTTAAGGGGTTGCTTGATAGAATTTATTAGGGAAAATAATATATGTATTAGCTTTAGTATTATTAATCCCTTATTTAATAAGTAGTATAGTATTTTCCAACATATGTTATTAGTTATATATCTTATTCATTACTATACTTACACATAGTAAATTACGGCATTAGTAATACCATTTTTTTAATACATAAATAAGCATGTATAAAGATAAAAGTGTTCTTTCAAAACCTTTAATACACCAAACCAAACAGATAAGAAATAATTATAGCACAAACAATTACAACATTACTAATATACCACATTCAATGAAGTACTATTCTTATACATCCAACTAAACGACCCCTAACTTCATTCCTTCCTATTCGAGAAGTTAGAGGAGCATGTTTAATCTTCCTTGTCAAAATGTAAAACCATTGAAAATCACTGGACAAACAAAAAGGAAGAGAGAGAATTCCCAAGCCACTTGTGCAGCTAGGAAAAGGTCTAAATTTGAACGTCATGAATTGTGACGTATGAGTTGATTTTCAAGTGACAAGTATCCATTTTCCGCGAGATGTCATTAATGTAACACTGAACCTAATAAATTAAATCAATCTGCTAAATTCTGTATTAAGATTTGTATACAAGTAAAACCGGGTTTAATGAGCACCCTGATTTCCCAGTGGGTCAAACGACGCAAGGACATAACTACATGTAATCGGAATCGAAGTGGGGAACTTCTCGTACTAAGGCCCGGACAGAGTGCTCGCCACCGCGCCCAACAAAACAACGCCCCCCGAATCCGGTAAGCTCCAAGACCTCGGAAAGCACTACAAACGGTCGCAAACGACTAACGGAGGGCCGTGATATCCGCACCCAACCGGGTATCACGGTGCGGATCTCGCCCGATGTCGGTAGCGTATCAGTAATTAATGAACAAGGAGGATTTTTACCTTTTTTAGAATTATACTAGGGGTAAAACTCCCCTATTATATGAAGGAGAAGTTTCTTATTCAATGGACACACTGTAACACGTATATCAAGGTAATACAAACTTATTTCTTTGCTCTCCAGTTATTGAAAGGTTCTTATTTTAATTATAGTTCTTCATACGCATTTAGTTTTGAGTCGAGGGTTCGATCGAAGGCTGAACTATTGTTAAGCATGAATCCGAGCCCAGATTCAACATCACCTGGTTCGATTATCCACAGTACCTATAATTCATTTATCTAATAATCTTGAGCATTTGTGTTGAATTAATCCACATATCTGTAAAATCACGTATAAATTCAATTGTTAAACGTAAGGAGTCAGTAAACTCTCTCGTTTCCAGGTCGGGCTAATCTCAGGAAAATTGCCACATCAAGGGAAATTGAAAAGATATACAGCTCAGAAATGTCATATCTGAAATTTGGACGTGTGACCTAAAATAACTTTTGAACTCCATTTCCACTTTATTAGAATATTTCCTCGTTATAAGGAAATTTAATGGTTTATGGAAATTTTATTTTGTGTCTTATACAACTAACACTAGTTGTACGAGATATTTTTTTTGTCTCACAGTTTTGTGGACCCAATTTGTCTCCCACTAACACAAAAGCTAAAATTTCCCTCGTATTTTTCAACATGACTATATTTAGTGTACGCGCTTTGCGCGTGTACCCGATATAAAAAATATAAACATTTTAAATAATAACACAAATAATACATATCTCAGTTATAAAAACAAAAATATTACAAGTTCCTAAAATTGATAAATGTTAATCATATGCTTAGGGATCCACTATATTGGTTCATTCTTCCAGTTTGTTTCTATTAATTGCTTCATTGTTCACAAATGTTATGGGAGTTATGTTCGATTAAAAGATAAAGAAGTTGTTCGATTTTACATATGAGCCCTTGCTTGGTATACATGCGTCTATGTCATATTAATTTAATAAAAAATTTGAGACCGATAGATTATCAACAATTGAAAATATTTTATCCGTGTTTTACTTAATATATTGACTAATTAGATGAATACTGAGACAAATTAGTTTATCATGCTTACTCAAAAGTATTCTGATTCATTTTTGCTTATTTTACTGGGAGATGTTCTAACTATTGTTGTTGTAGCAGGATGTTGTTATGAAATATATGTGAGAGCTGTTATGCGGGAAGAAGCAAGGAAGAATGAAGAAGGAAGCGCATAATGGCAGATCGTTCTGTTTTTGCATATTTTCACTGCCTTTATTCTTCGAAACATGGGGGAAATGGGATAATGCAGGATGGGTATCTCTAAGTACATGAAACTCGTGTTTTAACTTTTGTTTGGGGTTGGTGGTATGAAAATAAGGTGGTTCCAAAAAAAACAAAAAAAAAACAAAGAAAAGAAATTTCCGGCGCATGACTAAGAGCTCGTTTGGATTAGCTGATTTGAAGTAGCTGATAAGCATTAGGTGCTGAAAAGCACTTTTAAGTGCTGAAACTGATTTAATAAATAAGCAGTTACGTGTTTGGGTACAAGTATTGAAATTGATAATAAGTTGCTGCAGTATTTGATAAAAAATTGCTAATAAGCTCTTTTTCTGTTAAATGACTTAAATAACCTTAGAATTGTTTACACTTATAAGGGCGTAATTTCTTCAAAATTTTAGATTCCAGATCGATTCAAATACATAATATTCTATTTGTCATTTTATTTTAAATACACCAAAAAATTGACATGTCCTCATTTATTACATACATGAGCTGGGGGTGACCAGCTTATGGCTTTTGGCTTATTTTTGACTTATAAGCACTTGACTTATAAGCACTTTTACTTTATCAAATGCGTAGATAAGCCGAAAAGTGCTTATAAGCTAGTTTGACCAGCTTATAAGCTTAGCCAAACACCCTCTAAGCTGAGATAGATAAGCCATAATAGATTGATGCATTAATGAGTCGTCTTGACACAACAAAATAATATTCTTGGAACAAATAAAAAAAGAATAATGAAGAAACAACTTACGAAATTTTTTAATAAAAGAAAGTCACATACAAAAAAAGTGAACAATAATCAATGGAAAGTAAAATAGCGTTTGGTTCAACGTATATAGAATTAGGTTGTCGATTTTTGGTAAAATCTTGAAATTCTAAATTTTAGACCTTTCTATATAGTTTAAAGAAGGAAGCACTTAATAATCATAAATTTTAGTATATTTTAAAGACCTAAAAATTAGGAAAAATAATTAAATGATAATTTTTTCCAATGTAAAATCTAATTTTAGAGGGTAAAAAAGGCGAATGATATTTCGTTAAGGGCTTCGTGCTTTTAATATAGTATAGATTAGGTTACGCGCGTTGCGCGTGTTTCTTATCTTAATAATCATTATTATTATTACTATTATATATTACTATAAGGAGAGGAGCTTGGGGTAGTAAGGGTATTTTGGGAATAGAAAAAATCCAACTTGCCCAGTGATGAATAACATTTCATATGTACTCAAAAGTGGGATCCACTAGCCTTTTGATGAATCATGTTGTAACGACCCGACCGGTCGTTTTGAGCTCTAGCGCATCGTTCAGCAGTCTGAGGCCATGAGCAGCTTCATTTCAGGTATTATGACTTGTGCGCATCGTTGGAATTGAATTTCGGGAAGTTCAGAGTTGATTTGGAAAGAGAATTCTCATTTCGGAAGCTTAAAGTTGAAAGAATTAACTGAGATTGGATTTCAGAGTAAACGACCTCGGAATCGGGATCTGAAGGTTCCTGCAGGTTCGTATGATGATTTCGGACTTGGGAGTATGCCCGGATCGGGTTTTGGATGACGCGGGAGCGTTTTGGCGCCTATTGTGGAAGTTAGCATTTTGGAAGAAATTTCATAAGTTTGGCTTGAAGTGCATTTCAGTGTTATCGATGTCCGTTTGGGATTCCGAGTTTGGGAATAGCTCCGTATGGTGATTCTGGAGTTGGAAGCGCGATCGGAAGTGAATTCGGAGGTCCGTGGGTCATTTTGGAATCATTTGGCTAAAGATAGAAATTTGAAGGTTTTTGAGGAGTTTGACCGGAAGTGGACTTTTTGATATCGGGGTCAGAATCCAATTCCGAAAGTTGGAGTAGGTCCGTAATGTCGAATGTGACTTGTGTGCAAAATTTGAGATCAATCGGATGTGATTTGATAGGTTTCGACATCCAATGTAGAAATTTGAAGTTCTAAAGTTCATTAAGCTTGAATTGGGGTGCAATTCATGATTTCGATGTTGTTTGATGTGATTTGAGGCCTCGAGCAGGTCCGTGTTATGTTATGGGACTAGTTTGTGTGATTAGACGGGGCCCCGGGGACCTCGGGTGTGTTTCGAGGTGGTTTCGGATCATTTCGGGCTGTTTTGGAATAGCTGATGCTGGTATCTGGTGTTGTTCTTCGCGTTCGCG
>NW_017674094.1:17803-58856 GCF_001879085.1 Nicotiana attenuata | reverse complement strand
CACATAACCATTTTACTCACCTATGGGGTAATTTCCCCCTCACAGAATTAGAAAGGAGACTCACCTCGCTCCGAAGACTCATAACCGGCATTCTACATCCTTCCGAAGGCTTGAACCAACGCACAATGCACCAACTAGCCAATGATCATACAAATCCATTAATATATGCTCAACTATACTTTACAACTCAATTTATAACAATTCCCAACCCCGGGCGGAAAGTTGACCAAAATGCCCTCGGACCCATGCGCCCGGAATCCAAAATTTTTCGAAGATAAAGGTTACCCATAATCTCAGGAACTCAAATATATAATTTTCTCCTAATTCCATACACAAAATCGTGGCTAAAATCCAAGGTTTATAATTTTCTAGGTTTCCAACCAAAACCCCAATATTTGCACTAATTTTTCATGCCTAATCCATACATAGTCAATGTATTTAGCTCATAATGGGTGGGAAAAACTTACCTTAGCATGGTTGATGAAGATCCTCTCTTGAACCCTCCAAAAATCGCCAAATGAAGTGGGAGAAATGAGTGAAATGAACCAAATCCGACTTTTTAAAACACCCCTCTGCCTTCAGCACTTTTCGCTTCTGCGCTGCAATTTCCGCTTCTGCGGATGTCGCTTATGCGACTTTCTAACCGCTTCAGCGGTTTTGGGTTTGAGGGGGCTGACCGCTTCTGCGGTCTGGGGGCCGCATAAGCGGAACTGCTTCTGCGGTTACCTGGGCCTGCCCCCCCCTTTCCGCTTCTGCGAGCTACAGACCGCATCTGCGGTCCAAGAACCGCAGATGCGGTTATGACAGAAGCAGCACACTCAGCCTTCCAAATTTCCAAATTTCGATCCGTTAACCACCCGGAATCCACCCGAGGTCCCCGGGACCCCAACCAATCATACCAACCAACCCCAAAACACATTACGGACTTGCTCGAGGCCTCAAACCACATCAAACAACGCTAAAACCATGAATTACACCCCGATTCAAGCTTTATGAACTTTGAACTTTCCAACTTCTATTTCCGATGTTTAAACCTATCAAATCACGTCTGATTGACATCAAATTTTGCACGCAAATCATATTTGACATTACGGACCTACTCCAACTTCCGGAATTTGATTCCGACCCCGATATCAAAAAGTCAACCCCCCGGTCAAACTCTCCAAAAACCTTCAAATTTCTACCTTTAGCCAAATGGCTTCAAAATGGTCTACGGACCTCCGAATTCACTTCCGATCGCGCTCCCAACTCCAGAATCACCATACGGAGCTATTCCCAGTCTCGGAATCCCAAACGAACATCGATAATACTGAAATGCACTTCAAGCCAAACTTATGAAATTCCTTCTAAAATGCTAACTTCCACAATAGACGTCAAAATGCTCCCGGGTTATCCAAAACCCGCACTGGGCATACGCCCAAGTCCAAAATCATCATACGAACCTGCTGGAGCCTTCAGATCCCGATTCCGAGGTCGTTTACTCCAAATTCCAATCCTAGTTCATTCTTTCAACTTAAGCTTCCGAAATGAGAATTCTCTTCCCAGTTCAACTCCGAACTTCCCGAAACTAAATTCCGACCACGCGTACAAGTCATAATACCTGAAATGAAGCTGTTCATGGCCTCCAACTGCTGAACGGAGCGCTAGTACTCAAAACGACCGGTCGGGTCGTTACATTCTCTCCCACTTAAACATACGTTCGTCCTCGAACGTGCTGAGATCTATACTGAAGTAATCTGAAATTGATGTTTAACTTCACATGCACCTCCCCGTGCTACCACAACTTAGCTGAGCACATTGGCTCTATAAATTCTGAAGATATTCCCTTTTTATTCAAGCAAATAAGCCTTAGAGCCCGATTCCAACATCCGGAATCCTATGCCAGGCCTGATTCCAACATACGATCACCATATCAATCACCACACGCTGTACTCAACATAACGGCATAACTTTGCTGAATTCTTACTTTGCAACACTAAATCCACAGGACCACAATAATATTCTCTGATCAACTTAGCCAAAATTCTACCGATCCGATGCTCCCATCGCATCCCATGACATATACAAGTCTTACCCTAACCTTTACCGTACCGCCACGACTGACGAGACGTACCAACATTCATAATCAATTGCCGAGTCAACAAAACATTAGGTCTACACTCCTGACAAGACTTCATCTCATCCTGAACCCAATAATGGCCTTATCTCCATAACGTACCTCATATAGCTGGATTGCACAGAATACTAGATCAAGCGATCTCGTCTCATCCGATACAACTGCTCAGGCAATAAGCCACCCCAGAAATTATTAAAATCTCATACGATGCTACCATGCGCCAATAGGCCATCAATCCGAACACCACACAAACAGGAAATCGAATTCTGGAAGGAATTATCTAAATCCCGCACTAATACGGACTTTCCCAAAAAAATAGGAAGTGAAACACATAAAGGAATAGCATATAGAAAACTAGACTCGACATCACACTGTTGCGGCGCGCAACCTGATCCAAGTAACATACCCATGGCGGCGTGCCACCCGATCCACAAATAGATCTTACAGAAGGAGATTGCACTTCGAGCTAAATCTGCTTATTACAACAAAACATCGAATTTCGATCGCAAGCACACTAAGTGCATAATACCATCCCTGAGAAAACACATAGCACTATAGGCTACAAAACTCAAGCACAACTAAGGTGCAATATACAACATAAATCTCAAAGCCATCCTGCTCATAACACATCATTTCTACGCGGATTCTCAACACGTAAGCAATTTTCTCAAGCCGTCTCACAACTCATACGGCGCAATACATCATTACCTGGAATAGCTGATGACAAAATAAACTGTCCCTTCATGAGGAACGCTCGCTGAAACATACACAACTGGCCTGATATAAAGCCCGGTTCACATATATAAATCATTCCATTGATCTCAAGCCGACTTCTAATTGCACCCACTTGGCTAACAACCTTTCAAAGGTCCATAGTAACTCCCTTTTGCCTCGTAACATATAAGAACAACCATTATAACCGAAGCAACCTCCTCAGTTCATGACCCAATAAACAAAGTGCCCTCTAGGCCTAAATTCTCAATTTAATGCCATTACCACAGTCCCCATACTTGGTCTAAATCTTTAGCCCATAAAGTGACTACATGTCACACTTATGCAATCTTCCTGCGGGACACGCTCCCACAATCTTCCAAAATAAATATCGGTTCCGCACCTCTAAACCATCAGTCGCACTAACGCTAAAAGGCGATCAAGAATCCCTAACCAGGATGCAAAGCCCTTTCACAACACATCGATTTCAATTGACGCTGAAAATAATACCAATTTACTTAATCATTCAACCTTTTCCTTGCTCATCCGATCCCGTGACATCCTTGCCAACACTGAACTGCAACCTTGATCCTTACTTCGTATTTCCATGCTACTCACCGCGCCCAATGTGCTAATGTACGATAGAACACGATGTTCATCATAACTCCGAAATCATTAATATTTTTACACTTCATCACATAAGAACTTTTCACCCAACTCACTTCAGGAGAATCATAACAACACACAGGTAAATTCCCATAACCGTAGAATGTGCAACTCTGCAGGTAGTGGCCCAAGCCACCATACCCCTTTCCGGAATCTTCTTCCACACAACAAGCCATAACAATAGAAGGCTTCTGAATAACATCAATTGCGAAGGCCGACAAGCCTCACACGTATCGCTACAAATCATACACACAACTTGATCACGCTGAATGAACTGATCACAATTCCCAACATGCCCAAATTCAACTGTGGCTAATCAACCCCTTTCCTTCCAATTTATCGTTGAGTGCTTTGGAAATAATACTGACTCTCTTCAACACATAACATGTTTCATCTACACTCATCCCGAGTGACCTTGAATCACGAGACCATGCCGTCTCAACTCCTATGAACCACTTCGTACTTCCCAATTGCTACATCACAAGCCGACCATCACGGAACATTCTGTGCGACTTCTCATAAGCCGCTTTCCAAGCTTGATTCTTAATTGTACTTTTAGGCTTGAAATCATTAAGCACCATACTTTACCTCTTTTGAATCCATTAGGACCGTTACTGAGAGCCACCCGCTCTGACTCGGTCTCGAATATACTCAGCTCCATAAATCTCATAGCACACGAATACCCTCTCAACAAGGCAAACCCGCGAAATCAATCCTCTTCCGGAACCTGTATCTATACGAGCATAAATCCTGAACCTTCTCCAAGTCCGAACATGAGCCAATAAGGCCAAACCATAAGCATGCCTCCCACATTCATTTGCTCGAATTACCACTTATGGTCTTTTTCCGTAGCTGAGATAACCCTCAAGATATGCTTATACCAGAAACCTCGCAAGTAGCTACATGAAGCCCAAATCATAAGCGGTGGGACTCTCCCACTTAGCTGAAGCCATTATTATCAAAAACTTGGAGTTCACCATTATTTCTTATCTCTTGTTGGCATAACCTTGCGCAAATCATCTGGCCGCAAAATTCTCGGAATTCTATGGTAAATCCCCATCTTTCATATTCTGAATTCATCATCCACCCTCGACTGGCAATCGGCTCGGCATTCTCTCGGTTATCTTTACCGTAGAAACTCATTTTGATACTCTAAATCATTAAACCATTCACACACAATTCCCATTTTGCTGGCATAATCCAGTAGAACTCTCCGCAGAAGCCTCGCCACCACGCGACTTGCTAACCTGCTCGCCGAATACTTCACTGTCGAATCACTCCCCGAATCGTTTCCAAACGCTGCTGCGTAGGGTACCATCACTACGACATCAATAACCCATCCTGAGTCTGAGCTCACTCTCCAGTTGCACGAGTCCATTCACCCCTCGTGGACATCCATTAATTGTGCGACAACATCCCTTCACTTCAAAGTCATGCTACGTCTTTCTTCACTTCATGCAGCTCCTTTCCGCCATATCCAATCTCCTGCCGTATAACAACACCATGCTTCGAATTAATATACCGACTTCCATTGCCTGTCCCTAAAATCCCAGATCCTTCCAAACTATCCTTAGGTGCATAGTCATCCTACTACTAGGCCCTATACAGCCCCGCCATTCTCCCACTTTGGGCAAACTCACTCCTTTAACCAACTGTTCGGCCTGCGCTCCCTAAGCTTGGCCTTTTAGAAGTTTTAAAACTCTGCCTGACACTTCCCATATGTCCTCCTCATCTTTTGTTGCTTAGTCGTTGTCTTAATAAAATTTATCTTCATAGCACCTGAATCCACAAATCGCTACTGACTAAAACCCCGTCTGAAGGTCATCTTTATCGAACCGTCAACATTTGAAACACTGATTAAATCCTAAACCACTGCATCCCACGATATATGACGGTTGCATCTTCAATAATATTTCACAATATCCCGCCATAAGGCGAATTGTAGCAGATAATAACATCAACAAACTTAATACGTCCAATTAGGACAATAGCACCCCAATAAAGAAGAGAACTCCTTCACGCTTGCAATTACCACGTTTCATTACTTCCACTAGTTCACGTCTGACCATCCTTAGCTCGATTGGTTTTCCCCCTGCCGGGAATAAAATACTGACTCCCTTGATTACACACTGAGTAAACCTCCCTTCAAGTCATTCACTGCCCCGACACGTGGGCAAACATCCCACCATCACAACAATACTGCGGGATAGTCGCTCATAAGCATTATGGCGACCTGTGCCTAGCCTCAAGGCTCTCAGAAGTTCTGTTACGGAGCTAAACAATGTAGATTCCTTCCGCAATACGACTATAATAGTCCAATCAACTATACCGGGAAAATCATCCCGCACCACATTTGCAGTGCCATTGCAATCCTTCCATTTTCGATTTATAACAAGCGCTCGCATAAGATTGAGCGGAAAGGAATCAAAGGCATAACCTTAAAGGAATTGAACCGCACGATAAGGAAATCAAGAACGGAAGTACTCCTAACAGTCCTGCAGCCTCCCGAGGATAAGTACAGACGTCTCCGTACCGATCCGCGAGACTCTACTAGACTTGCTCATGACTCGTGAGACCGACGGGAACCTAGAGCTCTGATACCAGGTTGCACGACCCAAATCCACTACGGGTCGTGATGGCGCCGGACACCGCTGTCAAGCTAGCCAACTAAATTACCAATTACTTCCTCTTTTTATACTTTTGAAAATCTAAGGTTTTTCCTTCCGTTTTACGTAAATAAGGATCTTTTCTTGAATTCAAATTTAAATAATAATAATTAGTACAAAGATCTACTGAAATCATCCCAGAAACCCGGTGTCACAAGTGCATGAGCAACTACTGATAATGACATAAAATACAACACAACGTCCGTCCGGAATACAATGGACAGAAAAGAAATACAGTTACTAGAAAGGGACTTTAAAGAGCTACGGGCCGCCTTGCATACTGCAACTCACCCAGTTCCCGAATCGTCCGTGCTGCTGCACCCAGTAGGCTGCTAATGTATCATGTACCTGTGCAACAAAAATGCACAGAAGTGTAGTATGAGTAAATCAACGTGTACTCAGTGAGTATCCCGCCTAATCCCGAAGGGGTAGAGACGAGATGGCCAACTCGGACACACACTAGAGGTCAATTAACAATATACTATAAGTGTGAGAATAATCATGGAATTTCATAAAAACTCTAATCGTGAAGCCAGGAAAAATAGGTAAGCACCTTCAACAATAACTCAAGGGCTTCCAAGGTCTATTCTTTATTATCTTATCAATTTTTATCAAGCCACGTAGGGCCAATTCCACATTTGCAATAATTAAGTAACAGGTAGACACGCGCAAATCGCACCGAGGCGACGGCCCGCTCCAACAGAAATTTAAACTGTGCACTGCCGAGGGTCGAGCGGCACGAACCATAGATGCATTTATTTTCACCGAGGCGTTCGGCCCGTTCCATAAATAAACACATATCCTGCTCGCGAATCATCCATGCGACGCAGGCACACATAAAATACATGCTCAAGTAGGAAATTAAGAGCTCATCGAGGATAATCCTCCAAATAAACAACTTTCTCTTCTTTTTTTTAAACATTTCAGGGAAATTACTATTAAATCTCTTTTTAAATTCCTTTACCAATTTAAGGTGATCTAAACAATTCAAACTATCAATGAGTTCACAGTAATCCAAGTATAACATGCTTTCGAGTCCTAGACTACCCGGACAATAGCGTAATAGTAGCTACGCATGGACTCTCGTCACCTCGTGCGTGCGTAGCCCCCACAAATAGAAGCACATAACCATTTTACTCACCTATGGGGTAATTTCCCCCTCACAGAATTAGAAAGGAGACTCACCTTGCTCCGAAGACTCATAACCAGCATTCTACATCCTTCCGAAGGCTTGAACCAACGCACAATGCACCAAACTAGCCAATGGTCATACAAATCCATTAATATATGCTAAACTATACTTTACAACTCAATTTATAACAATTCCCAACCCCGAGCGAAAAGTTGACCAAAATGCCCTCGGACCCATGCGCCCGGAATCCGAAATTTTTCGAAGATAAAGGTTACCCATAACCTCAGGAACTTAAATATATAATTTTCTCCTAATTCCATACTCAAAATCGTGGCTAAAATCCAAGGTTTATAATTTTCTAGGTTTCCAACCAAAACCCCAATATCAATTGTAATTTAACTTATTTGATTTATGTGTAAATAACCTTAAAATATTAATCTATCAAATAAAAATTTCTTATAATCATTAATTAAATATTAATAATAAAAAAGCATAATATGAAATTATTTCTCAAATCTCGTAGTGGATAACTTATTTTTTATATATATATTTGTGACAACCAACCCCTAAACTTTAGTACTTGCGTTTTGTTTCGGTGTTAATATTAAACAATACTGAACATGTCAAGCAATGATATGTCTTCTTTGAGCATATTAAATTATACTATTATTTTAGCTAAATTCTTACTATTACTTTATTTTTCATCTCAAATTCCAATAAGTCTCATACTAATACTTCCTCCGTTCCAATTTATGTGAACCTATTTCCTTTTTAGTCAGTGCCAAAAAGAATGACCTCTTTCCTTATTTGAAAATAATTTACCTTTATGCAATGATTTATAGCCACACAAAATATATGTGCCTCATTTTACACCTCAAGTTCAAAAGTCTTCTCTCATAGCTTAAACTCTGAGGCACCCTTATTCTTCGTCTCCGTGGGCAGCTCAAAAGGTAAGGAGACGAAGAATAGAGAATGCTATTGTTAAAGACGAAGAATATTACTGAATTATTTATTTAATAATATTATTGTACTGTCATTGATTTCCACCATAAGTTAAATTTGATAAAATCTAATTTGTCTTAATCCTCCTTTTAATATAATACAGATATAGATAGATAAATTAAATATTATTATAAATATTATCCTAAATTGCCAAGTGGCTCTATAGCAGGTTGTTACTTGCTTTAACCACAATGCAAACTTTATTCCGTTGACATATATATGTAGATTATTTAAACCTTTCTCTTCTCAACAATCAAATAAGTCTTATCCTTCCATATATCTCTATACTCTTAATTATCTGTATTTTTTAATTTCTTGTCCATATTGCATTACCCATAACTTAAAATTATTCATTCCATATATAAACATTATAAATAAATATTGTTTTTTCTTGTGATAAAATTTTTTATTTACTTTTATTCTAGCGTTCATATTAATGTTAAATTCATCATATTTTTTAAAATACCTATATTTTTATCTTTATAATTAATTAAGATAGAGATGTTGTTTTTATCTTTCAACTTAAAAAAAAAAAGAATCTTACTTATTAAGATAGGGCAGACAATATCTTTACAAAATATCCACTTTCTTTCTATTCTGATTCCAAAATAAATCTTATANTACTAGTGTGAAAACGCCGCCTTGCATACTGCAACTCACCCAGTCCCAATCGTCCGTGCTGCTGCGCCCAGTAGGCTGCTAATGTATCATGTACCTGTGCAACAAAGAATGCACAGAAGTGTAGTATGAGTACGTAATCAACGTGTACTTAGTGAGTATCCCGCCTAATCCCGAAGGGGTAGAGACGAGATGACCAACTCCGACACTCACTAGAGGTTAATTAACAATATACTATAAGTGTGAGAATAATCATGGAATTTCATAAAAACTCTAATCGTGAAGCCAAGAAAAATAGGTAAGCACCTTCAACAATAACTCAAGGGCTTCCAAGGTCTATTCTTTATTATCTTATCAGTTTTTATCAAGCCACGTAGGGCCAGTTCCACATTTGCAATAATTAAGTAACAGGTAGACATGTGCAAATCACACCGAGGCGACGGCCCGCTCTAACAGAAATTTAAATTGTGCACTGCCGAGGGTCGAGCGGCACGAACCATAGATGCATCTATTTTCACCGAGGCGTTCGGCCCGTTCCATAAATAAACACATATCCTGCTCGCAAATCATCCATGCGACGCATGCACACATAAAATACATGCTCAAGTAGGAAATTAAGAGCTCATCGAGGATAATCCTCCAAATAAACAACTTTCTCTTTTTTAACATTTCAGGGAAATTACTATTAAATCTCTTTTTAAATTCCTTTACCAATATAAGGTGATCTAAACAATTCAAACTATCAATGAGTTCACAGTAATCCAAGTATAACATGCTTTCGAGTCCTAGACTACCCGGACAATAGCATAATAGTAGCTACGCACGGACTCTCGTCACCTCGTGCGTGCGTAGCCCCCACAAATAGGAGCACATAACCATTTTACGCGGACTGGAACTGGGAGGGCAAGGAGGTGGTCGTTCCCAGGCCCGATAAAGACATCACCACTCACGTGGAGAGGTACCTAAGTGTTTACACTTACCCGTTCACGTTTGCCTCGGTGGACCCTATAATCCTCGACTTCTACAAAAGATACGAGGTCTGTCTTGGGCAGATTTACTCATCCTTTTGGAGGATCGTAATCCTCCTCCGCCACTTTGTAAACAACACCGAAGCACCTCGGTTCACCCTTGACCATTTGCTTCATCTCTACAGTCCCTGAATCTTCCGAGGGGGGTTGATAAGCTCATTCACCGAGCAAGTGAAGCTCCATTCTTGAGCATCGATGAAGATCGAGATCGAGGTTGGCAGGGAAGGTTCGTTCGGGCGAAAACCGAATATCACATTCCCCTCCAATTTCTACCATTCCTTGAAAAACGGAACTCATCCCGTAAGTCTTTTCCTTCTCGAGCACTTGGAACTTTCTTTTGTTCTTTCTCTAACTGACCGTGTTTCTCGTTGTGCAACCGTCACCTTGGTTCCTAATGCAGTCCCTCATTTTAAGGAGTTGATCGAGGGGATTCGCAAATAAATGTATTACTTCGAGCACAAATGGTGCAAGCTCTCGAGGGGAAAGTGGGAGGCTCGTTCCCATGGTAAGACTTCCTCCCGAATAATTTTACTCACATACTTGACTTGTATTTTTGCTAAGTCTCTTTCCTTCTCACAGGCCGAGGCCCCATTCTCGCTCATCAGGACAGAGCACCTGGTGTCGAACTCCGAAGGGTTCCCGGAAAGATGGAATCCAGAACGTAAGTATTTCTACTCGTAGAATTCAGGACTGCTTGCGCTTTTAACCATACGGCCATTGTGATTTCTTTGCTTTTCTCCCCCCCCCCTTTTTTTATTCGCAGCGAGGGCTTCTCCACCCCGGTTCATTGATGACATTAAATCATGGGTGGAAAGAATAATACCTTATGCGGAGGAATGCCGTACCTGGGCTGCATTTCTTCAACAGTACGGCCCGTCAACTATGGGGTAATTTCCCCCTCACAGAATTAGAAAGGAGACTCACCTCGCTCCGAAGACTCATAACCGGCATTCTACATCCTTCCGAAGGCTTGAACCAACGCACAATGCACCAACTAGCCAATGATCATATAAATCCATTAATATATGCTCAACTATACTTTACAACTCAATTTATAACAATTCCTAACCCCGAGCAGAAAGTTGACCAAAATGCCCTCGGACCCATGCGCCCGGAATCCGAAATTTTTTCGAAGATAAAGGTTACCCATAACCTCAGGAACTCAAATATATAATTTTCTCCTAATTCTATACTCAAAATCGTGACTAAAATCCAAGGTTTATAATTTTCTAGGTTTCCAACCAAAACCCAATATTTGCACTAATTTTTCATGCCTAATCCATACATAGTCAATGTATTTAGCTCATAATGGGTGGGAAAAACTTACCTTAGCATGGTTGATGAATATCCTCTCTTGAACCCTCCAAAAATCGCCAAATGAAGTGGGAGAAATGAGTGAAATGAACCAAATCCGACTTTTTAAAACACTCCTCTGCCTTTAGCACTTTTCGCTTCTGCGCTGCAATTTCCGCTTCTGCGGATGTCGCTTCTGTGACTTTCTAACCGCTTCAGCGGTTTTGGGCTTGAGGGGGCTGACCGCTTCTGCGGTCTGGCGGCCGCATAAGCAGAACCGCTTCTGCGGTCCCTGGGCCGCTTCTGCGGTTACCTGGGCCTGCCCCCCCTTTCCGCTTCTGCGAGCTACAGACCGCATCTGCGGTCCAAGAACCGTAGATGCGGTTATGACAGAAGCAGCACACTCAGCCTTCCAAATTTCCAAATTTCGATCCGTTAACCACCCGGAATCCACCCGAGGCCCCCGGGACCCAACCAGTCCTACCAACCAACCCAAAACACATTACGGACTTGCTCGAGGCCTCAAACCACATCAAACAACGCTAAAACCATGAACTACACCCCGATTCAAGCTTTATGAACTTTGAACTTTCCAACTTCTATTTCCGATGTTTAAACCTATCAAATCACGTCCGATTGACATCAAATTTTGCACGCAAATCATATTTGACATTACGGACCTACTCCAACTTTCGCAATTTGATTCCGACCCCGATATCAAAAAGTCAACCCCCCGGTCAAACTCTCCAAAAACCTTCAAATTTCTACCTTTAGCCAAATGACTTCAAAATGGTCTACGGACCTCCGAATTCACTTCTGATCGCGCTCCCAACTCCAGAATCACCATACGGAGCTATTCCCAGTCTTGGAATCCCAAACGAACATCGATAACACTAAAATGCACTTCAAGCCAAACTTATGAAATTCCTTCTAAAATGCTAACTTCCACAATAGACGTCAAAACGCTCCCGGGTTATCCAAAACCCGCACTGGGCATACGCCCAAGTCCGAAATCATCATACGAACCTGCTGGAGCCTTCAGATCCCGATTCCGAGGTCGTTTAATCCAAATTCCAATCCTAGTTCATTCTTTCAACTTAAGCTTCCGAAATGAGAATTCTCTTCCCAATTCAACTCCGAACTTCCCGAAACTAAATTCCGACCACGCGTACAAGTCATAATACCTGAAATGAAGCTGTTCATGGCCTCCGACTGCTGAACGGAGCGCTAGTACTCAAAACGACCGGTCGGGTCGTTACATGTTTATCCATAAAACAGTACAGTTAAATTTATAAAGTGGCTTATAGACAAGCGAATCGATTTGATCCCAAAAATGATAAATGAATTAAATAAAATGCAAGATTTACTGTTGAAATCGAGATAAATGGCAGATAGCTTGATTCCTGGAGCAAGGCTTCCGAAGGCAACAACAAGAACATTATTAGACAGAAAATAAAGTATTATTTAGCTTGGAATAGTGTATAGCATAAGCTTGTCAGAATTTTTGTGTCTTACAAGCCACTATTTATAACTTTATCTAGGGAACAAGGTCCTAGGATCAAACTCTCTTAAATTATAATAATGGGGGCCATTGATGAATATGTAACTGCATGTCATGAATGCCAAAATTCTCTGTAACAGCTGCATATTTAATACTGAGGAATATTTTCATTGAAATGTTATCTGGTGACTAATATTTGTTTATTCCCGTCGATAATGTTCCCTTCGCGATCTACCCGATGTCAATTGAGGTTGTTGTCCTCGATCTTGGTTCCCACTTGCTTCATCTTTCGTCCCCCCCCTCCTTACCCCCACCCCCTCCAGTTCCACGTGTTACTCTGTCATTCGAACATTTTATATGAACCAACTTTACCCTATGCAATACTAGTAGTTTAGTAAATAGTAACTATTGAAAAAGGACTAAATTGTCCTATAAAATCTGTGAACTGCCTTTGACTAATCTACAAAGGCTTTCCATATAGTCTTTCTTAGGGCGTTTGAGTCTACCGAAAGGGTATCAAATAAGCATTTTAAAGGGTGGAGATTGTCAAACACTCTCACTGTTTTTTTTTTGGTTTTTTTAAGCCTTTATGTCCTTCAATTATATACGTTATTCTCTTCTTAAAAACTTTTTTTTTATTAATATCTAGTTAAACATTTGCCTAGAATTTTCAGTTTATCCTACTTATTACCAATCTAAATGGTGCCGGTTTTTGTGGTATAATTTTTAGGAGATGCCTTATTCTGAATGGATTTAAACAAAACTCATTCTTTAACAAATAGTAGCTTTTAAAACGAGACGATAATATACATTTTAGTGAGATAAGAGGTACCTCTTAAAATTCTTACTAAACCAACTTTGCTTTCCAATATAAATTAAAATTGGTAAGAAAATTTAGTCATGTATTCTCATAATATATGACACCGTTTTTATCTGTGTTTACCCTTAAAACGGATAACAATAAAATTTATACGCGGTTTTAAGGATATGTGGATTGATTCAACATAAATAATCAATAATATTAAATAAACGAGTTAAAGACAAAATGAATAATCAAACCAATTGTAATGTTACGGCCCAACTCAAACTTAAGTTGAACAGTAGTTTTTGCCCTCGATCGGACCCTTGGGTTGAAGCCAATTATGAGTGAAGAACAAACAGTAAAGAACTTTTTAATAGCTAGAAAGCAGAAAAATGAATTTATACCACCTTGGTTTACATGTTACAATGTACCCCTCAAAAGAAAAAAACTTCCCCTTTATATAGTAGGAGAATTTCATCCATAGTACAAGTCTAAAAAAGGTAAAAATCTTCCTTTCCCGTTAATAAGTGATCTGTAACCGACATCGAGCGAGATCCGCATTGTGATATTCGGTTCGGTACGAATATCACGATCCTTTATCCGTCGTGCGTAACCCTTTACCGTGCTTCCCTAGGTTTTAG
Organism: Nicotiana attenuata; assembly: GCF_001879085.1. Classification (NCBI taxonomy): domain Eukaryota; kingdom Viridiplantae; phylum Streptophyta; class Magnoliopsida; order Solanales; family Solanaceae; genus Nicotiana; species Nicotiana attenuata. Next base: position 44,680 of record NW_017674094.1, on the reverse strand, counting down.
GATTTGTTCTGGGTTCGGGGAGTGTTGCTTTATCGAGCCTGGTGACGAACGCATCGTTCTTCTTTCGTGGGTCTTGATACAAAAGGTTCCTGGCCTCGATTTCAATCTCGTGCATTTGTGCCCTTCTTTCGTTTCTTTCACCGGGAAACCGGGGTATGCTCTATCCCTGATTTTACCCGTATATAGATAGTCTCCTCGTTTTTCAGAGAGTAGGTTTGCCGAAACGATGGGATAAGCTAGGTGAACCCCGGTTTCTTTCCTTGTACGTTACAACTGAGATGACGGGTGAGTATAACAGCCTACTAATTGTTATACTCTAGTTCCTAACCCTTCTAAATGTTCTCCAAGGGTTCCTCCGTGATTCTAGGGTGAAAACCTAAGATAAAAACATGAATCCAACGCTACAAATCTCGTGGTGCCTGCTAGATCGTACTTCTTCATCTTCTGACTGTTTTGAAGGGTTCTTCAAAGCTAAGTAACCTCAGATTTCGTTTTGTTATTGTTCATTAAGCTAAGAATCAGTCTCTCCGTCATATATATTAGAGTTTCAAGGTAAAATACAAGTTTTTACACACCAACTTGAACATAAAAGTTGACTCAAGAAGTGAATACAACTCCTATAGTGTTGTGTTGTCATTGAGGATGATTGTGGGCTATGTTTGGCTGAAATTTCAAGTTTTTGCTACTGTCTAAGGTGAGTATAACAGCCTACTAATTGTGCTTAAGCTTGCTTCTATGTTGGTTAAGTTGTTAGGATGATAAACTACAAGATAATATTTGGATTAGCTTGAGATTTTGTTGTTCTTGATGGATTGATTTAAAAGATGCTCTTATGAACTTTAAGTGGCTAGAAATTATGGAAAATAAGTTGTCAATGATATTGTTAGTATGATAATATTGGTTTATATGTCAATCTTGTTGAGGAAATTGGTAACTAGAAAAGAAAATAGCTATAAAGCAATTAGAAGTTGTCGACAGTGATATTATCTTGTGTTGGCTATTTCAGGTAACTTTAAAATTGAGTACAAGGTTGGAAATATTACTAAGTTCAAGAATGAATAATAATGGGGTTGAATTGTGCTATAGGGATTCAATCCGAGGTTGCCGCTCGTCGTGATAAGTTGATGACTTGTTAATGAAATATTTTGTACCCTATTGTTGATGTTGTTCTTATTGAATTGCTATGGTTGTTGTTGTTGGTATATGGTATTGGAGGAGGGCCATGTTACAGGGGAGATGCTATCCAAATTTACGTAAACGAGCTACCAGTTTAAGTTGCAGACTTAGTCTTTACTCAGCACTGATTTTGAATCTCCTTATGCTATGGTAGATTGGGTTTAGTTGTTTGAAGAATTGCTTGGAAGGTATTAAAGACTCAACGGAGTTAAGATATGTTAAGGCTAAACCTTTCCTTCATTTTAGCATGATCCCGTAGCTACATGTCTTTGATAACGAGACATAAAGAGAAGTTCGTATTCCTGAATTTATGTACATTATCCTAGTCTCATAAGTTATCATATTCTCCTTTATGGGGACTTTATATTCAGTAAAGTATTGTCTTCTTCCAGTCAAGAGAGCAGAGGATCTATAAATATATACAGTATTATAGTATTTTTACCACCATCGAACTATAATCGGTGGCAGGCCCTTATTGGACAGTATTACAGTATTTTCACCACCATCGAACTATAATCGGAGGGCAGACCCACCTTAGATCAGATGGTAAGTTATATACCGAGCCTACTGTGGCCGAGCACCTATGAGCTAGCCTAGAATGGCCGAGATACACAGCCTAGTATGGCCGAGCGCCTATGAGCGAGCCTACTACGACACATCAGTTATATGTACAATGCCTTATAGGGCTGGACAACTATTTTACTTATTTTACTGAGAGATTTGAGTTCGTATCAACAGGTAAGCATATCTTCAGATCATCTTTAACTCACAGTTATTTCAGTTATTATGTTATCAGTTCAGTTTTAACTTTTAGTTATTCGGTTCCCTTACATACTCGGTACATTATTCTGTATTGACGTGCCTTTTACTGGGGATGTTGCATTTCATGCATGCAGGTTCTGACAGACAGTTGAATAGACCTTCCCAGTAGACAGAGTCAAACATCAGCTCGGTTGGTAAGCTCCACTTCCTCGGAGTTACCGGGTCTAGACTTTGGAGTCTATTTTATATATACAGGTTTGACGGGTAGGTCGAGGCCCTGTCCCGACCATGATACAGTTCAATTTTCTCTAGAGGCTTGTAGACGAGTCCTGTATAGTTTGTATATCAGTAGATGTTCACGGCGGCCTCGTCAGCCTGCACAATTATGATGAGCTTTTGGGTATGTTTACCCCTCAGATGAGAGAGACGATTTTTTCAGATGATTCAAAATATGACCTCATCGGCCTAAGTTAAGGGTTACCCCTCCGGAGTTCACAGTTACAGAGTGGTACGCTCGGGCCGAATATGGCACCGGGTGCCGGTCACGCCTCTTCAGGTTTGGGGCGTACAGAAAATAACATATAAAACAACAATATAGAAAATTTGTAAAACTAAGTATTTTTATATGACTACTTATTAATTATATCATGTATAGTTATGAAAACTATTTATTTATTTATATTATACTCAAAAATAGCTGAAAAAGATGATAGTTCAAACAAAATCCTACCAAGTTTTAGTCAAAAAATGCAAGAAACTAACATATAAAATAATAATATAGAAGATATATCAACCTAAGTAATAATATAGGAACATTATCGATTAAATATTAATATAAAGGATATTGCAATATATTTAAAGATGTTAAACAATTAAACAAAAAATTACTTTAATTAATATTGTTCAATTTACAGACATCGTCATAGAGCTTCCCCTTGTGCATCCTCGACCTGCATCTCGAGATCTACTATTGCTACAGGGCACCCATAGGTCTTCACACATCTGGGATGGGCAGTGCCTGTCCCGGACCTTCCACCCCAGACGTATAGACGATATGTGGGAGTTTATTAGGGACCGTCCACTGCATCCCAGTATAGTTAGACGCCTTCAGGGGACGGGTTTTTACAAAATCATAGAGATCGACTGGTTGCAGTTCGATAGGGCGCTGATCACGGCTATGATAAAGCGGCAACGACCGGAGATGCACACGTTTCATCTACCCATCAGTGAGGCTACCATCACGCTAGAGGACGTGGAGGTTCTTTTCGGGCTGCCCTTTGATGGTATACCTTACCCTCATGCCCTTAGAGACTATACGGGAGAGGATTACCTTCATATGTTGAAGCGACTCACTAATTTCCAGCCTGTAAATCCGACTGCGTTGAGTGGGGCCAATCGATTGCAGCTGATGCCTGTTAGGCAGCATCTGGTGGTGAAGGACACGGAGATTACTAATGATTCACCGCCAGAGGATATCGGCCGGCACACGAGGCTGTTGCTGCTGATGATATTTGGTGGTATAATGTTCCCGAACACTTCGAAAAACCTAGTCAGCTTGCGATCTACATTATCTCGAGCGGTTAGATGATTTATCTGGTTATAGATGGGGTGCAACTGTTCTAGCTTACCTATATAGGCCGATGTGCCGGGCATGCATGGGCACCTAGAGAGATGTTGCCACTTTTTTACTGTTGTCGCAGGTGAAAACATAGTCAATTCTTTTCATGATTATAACATACATAGTGAAAAATGCCCTAAATTTTACTTCCACAATATATATTAGGTTTGGGCCTGGGAGTGGTTCCTGCAGTTCCAGCCACCTTTGCTACCGATATCTCCAAATACTCTACCTCCACCGTTTCTCCCGCTAGCTTGGAGGTGGAATAGGCGAGGCCACGCCCGCGAGGTCGAGGCTCGACATCATCTCCCTTATTACAGGGATTTGTTGGATTTACTTGAAGGCGCTCAGGTACATATATACTTAAGTTTACTTGGCCTAGCGTGATATGTGTTGCGTTTACTCACGATTCTTGCGTTCAATAAATAGTTCATATGGAGGCCATATAGCGACGCGCTCATAGCTGGATTGCCAGATTATTGCTCTCGCGGTCGAGCTATGTAGAGCTCTTCCGTCTCACTGATATGTCTCGATATAGTCGAGCATCATGCCACCGAGTGATTCCTTCGCCAGTTTGGTCGACCCCGGCTTGTACCTATTCCACCCACTTGGAACATGACATATTACCAGTGGGATGATCGCAACAGGGTTGACCAGACATACTTGGCCTGGCTAGAGGTCAAGATTGAGGATTGTGACCAGAGGTATGGCCTGATTCCGCCATACCCTTCACCTGACTATATGGAGGCGAGCATGAGTACATAAGTTGGTATCGCAGCGTTACTCGACTTCTCATCGGGAATCTCATTCATCGCGCTGGTGGTCGGTATTCCATACGTCGGGAGACATGGGGCACTGATATGTTATTTGTTATACTTACTTATAATGTTTCATTATCCTTCCGTAATTAATATTTTATATGCTATACAGGCTATTGGCTTACACCAATTCTACCAGTTGGGACTGGAGATGCTACAACATACAAGCGAGAGAGCAGTAGTTGTGTATGGATTTGGCCGTCGGGTTACTGATCTTGGTGCTGACACATTGAAACGTGCCCGAGAGGATGGGCGCTTAGGATACGAGGATGCTTATGTGTCGTTCGAGGAGTACCATCATAGGCCACAATTAGCCCCTGAATATGGTAGACGTGGCAGGCGTGGCCAGAGAAGAAGGGGTGGCCCACGTGGTCATGGTGGTCGGCGAGGACGGGTCCCCAGCAAGGGGGAGTTGAGGTACTCGTGGAGGATATTAGAGATGATCAGCCGGCTGACCACCCTGAGCCACACGATGCTTCTCATGATATGCCATCATTCAACCTTCAGTCGTCACCAGGGACTTCGCAGCCCGCAGGTGACCCGTCATCTCCATTGTTGATCGCGGGCACAACCATTATGCAAAAGGAGTGGGATCAGTATTTTCCTGATCATCCAGAGCCATCGACAAATGTCGCGCCCCTTTTTCTCGCGAAATTAGGTTTCGACACGTGACAACTCTTTTAAGGAAGATATTGAAAGAGAAGAGTCGCCACCTAACGAGTTTGAGGTGCGTTAGGGCACCTATTTGCAAGTAACTCTGGTTTAACCAATTTGCATCACCAAAGATCAGGTAAGGGCTCAAATTACCTCGAGGAGAAGGTGTTAGGCATTCCTCGAGGTCCACAACTGTGGGTCCCGGCCGAACTCAAATTATATGAATTAGTCCAAAACAAGAGGGAAAGACAAGAAGTTGGGCAATTATTATCAAAATCTACCAATAAACAAATAATTGATTTTAAGACAAGACGTGAGAGTGGTCCTAAGTTTTTTAGCCTAAAGGATCACCCCGTGCAACATAAATAATACTTCGTAACTCCCTCGAGATGGGGTGTTACTCGTATTATTCAGCGGGCACAAACCATCATCTCCTGCTACCCGATTACTATCTTTAAGTTGTTACCTAAGGTGCACTAATTGATTCTAAGCCGTACCTTATGCGTGCACTACCCGTCCCATATCTATGGTCTAGGAGACGTTTGGACCTCTATTTGGGTGGTTCTAGACTTAACTTAGGTTGCTCAAAATAAGAAAACTAGGCGACATTTAAGAGAAGTTGGACTTCATATAAAAGCAGTCAAGGGCTCAAGTTAGCTTCCACACTTAGACAACAAATGCATGCAAACACATTAGACGTTTGACAATTCCAGAATTGAGACGAGTTAAAGTCATTAAGCCCTATAGATAATTTCTACGTGACCTTGGAATTCAAACATGCAGGTAGTTTCATACGCAAGGTGCTATTTTAGAGGCATGCTTTCCGAATAACTATATATTTTAGGGAATCTTGTGTTGTGTATTGATTACTAAAATTACAGATTATAAATGTTTAAACCTATAGACATGATATCTAGATGCAAAAGTTGGCAGTGATGACCATCGGAAATATTCAGAATTACTCAGTTTGATCCTATAGGCATGCTTTCTAATGATGGCATAGCTGAGCAACGAGACAATGTTTGAAAGTTCAATATTAGCACTTAAAAGCGAGTGATAATGTCCTATAGGCAGGATTTCTAACGATTAGTAATTGACCATTTATATTTAGCCCCTATACGCATGTTTTCTAGGTGAGTGAATATGAATGAGTGTTTACAACATTATTACAGACCCAATGAGTGAAATAAATTACAACGTTATAAAATAACTATAGTAGGCCTTAGACTGGCCCAACGTACACGCAGCCTGGCCAGGCCTTCAATCTCATGTCCACATAGTTTCACAACAGCCCAGAAAATGATCTTCATAGCCAAAACCCAGTAGCCATCAAAGATTCAGAAAACAACAACGTACATAAGCCCATTGGCTCATTCAGCAGGTAGAAAGGGGGTAGGATGGAGTATTTAGGACAGAGTGCCAAGGAACCTTAGACCCTAGTGTGTCAGAGTTCCCAAGGGCTTCAAGAACCCAGGGCAGTGCTCACACTAGGGAGGTTAATAGAAAAGATTCAGGGAATGACTAAGGACCAAGTCCTAGTGTGTCAGAGTTCACAAGGGTCTCAATTGGACCCCGAATAGTGCTCACACTAGGGAGGTCAATGATCGAACTTAGGTAGCCTTGGCTTTCAGCCAGCTAAGAATGAGAAATCAAAAGACCCCAGGTAATAAGTGAAAGAGAGTAAACTAAGGTTGAGGGACAACACTGAAGGATACAAATATAGTCAAGTTGAGCACATAGAGCAGATAATCGAATAGGCTTTAGGTTTTAAGAACAAACTTAACAAAGATTCAGAAGAACAAGTTCAACACCTAGTGCATCAGTAGTCACACATTAACAAAACAGGTTTGCAGGATTGGTATACACAGACTCCTAGTAAAGAAAAGGTTCAAATTATGCTAAGTATAGGCGCTAGTGTTACAAGAAGGAATCAGATTGATTGGCAACAGAATTTAGACAGGATGAGAACAGATCATTGCGGCTACAGGGAACCAAGACATGTTAGAAGAATACTATTAAGGAACAGGATCAAACATGCTACATAAACGAGATATCATCACAGCAAATTCAGAATAGGACAGGAAACAGACTTATGCTGTATATATAATGTATACATTCATGCTTTTGAACGCAGTCAGCTAATCTATTAAAGGGATACGAATCATGTAAGTAAAGCATGTTCAAGTAACATGATTGATAGCAAATTAAGCAACAAAGAGATGCAAAGGTCCTAAACATCAGTAAGTTGCAACACATAGGCTAGATAAGCCTGAAAGGAATCTAAGTCACTCAAATCAGGTTTAGGAATGCTTTAAACATTTAAGTGAAGTTAAAAGTTAAAGAGAGCTAAAAATTGAAGTAGAACAAACAGAATTGCACACCAAAAAAAACAACCCAGAAGAACACATTAAGCCAAACTCCAGGAGTGAAAACATATGCAAATCACAGATACATAGGAATGAAAGTACAAAGTCCAGTAACTCACCAGTTAAGTGAAAAAAGCAAGAAAGGGCAAAAGTCCGTAGTATTCACGCAGAGCAGGAACCTAGAATTCCGGTGGCCTTGGCTTTCAGCCGGCCAAAAACCAAAGTATAGAATGAGATAATGAAGGAATAACAGAATAGAGCTTTAAATTTTTAGTGAGATTATAGCGATTCAAGCCTGTCTTAAAGGGGAATGAGGAGGGGTTTATATAGTAGTAAAATCGAGCAACAAACAAGGAAACCCAGTAACTTTAGCAACCAATCAAAGTAAATAATCATGCAAATTGATCTGAGAATCAATTTTAAGAGAGAGATCTGGGAACCCTAACTTTTAAGGAAAGTGAAAAAATCGGCAGATTCTAAAAAAAAAAATCAAACTTACACATAATAGGATGAATATAGACAAAATAACACTCAAAATCAGAGATTGGAACCAATCTTGGTTCGATCTAAAGAGATCTGAAAACCCTAGTTTAAGGGTAAGTAAGAATCAACAAAATACAAACAAAATCGGACTCACACAGTGTAGAGTAAAATGTGTGTAGATGGAATATCATTCAGATTCAAGAGTTGGGAGTCAATTGGACAGAATAGAAGTGATAATACTTGCCATGTTTAGGCAAGTACTAGGCGATACCATGGAGAATAAAACCACTAGCGGAAACACACTAATATTGTAAGTAGACGAGAGGGAAATCCCATTAAGAGGGATTAGGGCAAGGATTTTGAGAGGCGGCGGCTAGGGTTTGTAGGAGAAGAGAGTGGACAGATTGAGAGCGTTTAGGGGCGGCGAATTAGAGGGAAACGGGTTAGGGTTTTAGGTCTAGGGTAATTAAAACCGGGGGGAAGGATGTGGGCTGTTGATCTTGAAAGATCAACGGCTGGGATTTAAAATGAATGGGGCGGGTTAAAATAAATGGGTACCGACCGGGTATTAGGCAGGGTCGCTTGGTCTTGGGACAGGGGTAATTGGGCTAGGTATTGGGTATTTTGGGCCATTGTTTGGTCGAAAAATAGGTAGAATTTAGGCTAGTTTTTAAATACTCAATATTTTATCAATAAATAATTTATAAAAGTAATTAGTAAATAACAAAAATATTATTTGAGAATTAAAATGATTGAAAATAATAACTAAATATTATAAAAATATAAAAAGTTATTTTTTTGCATAAATAATGTAATTATATATGAATATGGGCTATTATTGCAAAAATATGCAACTAGCCCTAAAAATGCAAATACAATTATAAAAAATGTAGTAAAATATTTAAAAACCCTCATGTAGGTGTAAATGATAAGTTTAGATGATTAAATCATCCTAAAATAATTTGAAGGATAATTACTGAATATTTATATGCAGAAATAAATCGATTTAAAGCCGTTAAAAATTATGAAAAATGCTTGTATAGGCTTATAAGCTAAATGATGATGCATATGTACCATTTTGAAAGTATATATATACAACTAAGAATATGAGGGAAAAATTAGGTATCAACTGCTGCCCCTCTTTACTCGGGAATGATGGAAGAATTATCGGGTAAAGAAAATGATGACCAATTTTGGCCGAATAGAACGACGAATGATGTGATTAAAAATGGGGGCCGAACCCTGGTTCCTGAGTTGCCTACATATCCCTGGTGTTACAGGAATCAGGCTGTGTGTAGTTCTAGATCCAGCGGTGAAAGAAACTGATGAAGTTGTTATAGGAATGGTTGTACGTTTCGGAAGAGGTTCTTTTGGGGTAGGATAGTATCGGATGAATTTATGCAGAGTTATGAATGTGAATCTGAAATGTAACGGATGTGTTATAGAGCAAGTATCTGAATAACCATAGAGTAAGAAACGAGAATTGATGATTGTCGGTTACGTTTAAAATATTTGCAGAATGTGAACGTTATCAACGGAAACCGAAGCGAAGATTGCTCACGATTGAAGAACGGTTACTTCCTGGATTACCTGCAAAACTTAAAACACGATGCGTGCAAATATATAGATTATTGGGAGAATTTAAATATGATGCAAATTCCCTTTGGACCTTGAAGGTTGTCTTTGGAGGCAGAGGATGATGTCCTTAGACCTTGACGTCCTGGGCCATGAACCGCGTGATAAGGAATTCGCAGGCCATGAAATAATGTTCTCAGGCCATGAAAATGGTGCCTCTGAATTATGACGCCTTTGAATAATGATGTGCAATATTGAGAGATTCTCAGCCCATGACATGGTGTCTTCGGGCTATGGAGATGATGCCTTCGGACTGTGACGCCTTCGGATAAGATGGCGATGTTCCAGCCCATGAGATGAAAAGACATGATGCTGGGTCATATAAGCGAAACAAGACAGAGCTTAGTCTTGTTATAAGATTTGGGCAGAGCTTAGCCCCGGGAAAGCAAAAGAAATAGTGCTAGATTTCAAGTAGCATAGCATTCGGTATTAGGTAAGGAAAGGCAGATCTTAGCCTTATGAAGTTGAGGAGGCAGGGCTTAGCCTTGAGCAATTAAGAGAGACAGTGCTTAGTCTTATGCAAGTGAAAGGCAATGCTTAGCCTTATGCAGGGGAAGGCAGTGCTTAGCCTTATGCAATTGAGGAGGCAGGGCTTAGCCTCATGCAAAAATAGGAGACAATGCTTAGTCTCATGCAAGGAAAGGAGACAGGGCTTAGTCTCATGCAATGAAAGGCAGTGCTTAGCCTTATGCAATTAGGGAGGCAATTCTTAGCCTCATGCAAGAAGAGGAGACAATGCTTAGTCTCGATGAAAGAAAAGGCAGTGCTTAGCCTTATGCAATTAGGGAGGCAATGCTTATCCCCATGCAAGAAGAAGAGACAATGCTTAGTCTCATGCAATGGAAGGCAGTGCTTAGCCTTATGCAATTGGGGAGGCAGGGCTTGACCTCATGTGAAATAGGAGACAGGGCTTAGTCTCATGCAATAGAAAGCAATGCTTAGCCTTATGCAGTTGAGGAGACAGTGCTTAGTCTCATACAATTGGGAGACAGTGCTTAGTCTCATGCAATGGAAGGCAATGCTTAGCCTTATGTAGTTGAGGAGACATTGCTTAGTCTCAATTCAAGGAAATGGTAATGAATGATAGCAGAGTATTTCTTAGCTGGAGATATGTTTGCGTTTGGGAGCTTTGTCATTATGAAGATAGTGATTTTGATGTGTGTACGTATTTGCGAATATTCCTTGTTCCTGCATCCAAAGATAAATCGTGAGTTCTGGGGAAGGTTGGTTCGTGCCTTAGTCTTCTGCTTGCCTATGCTCCTGTCTTGAGATTCTGTCTGAGTTACCCTGGGTAACGCCTGGCTGCCGTAGAAATAAAGTTTTTGAAAAATATGCATGCATTTGATGAATGTAGTTATTTAAAAATATAGTAGTATGCAATATCACATAAATTAGATGAACCAATGACTGTGACACTTTAGAGACATTGCGACTTCTTTGCATTAGAATTTTGAGGGTCCTCCTCAAAATTCTGCCCCAGTTTAATAAGCGATTCTTTGACCGTTCCGCATATGATGAAATTGGCTGGACTTGCTCCGGAATTTTGAGGGTCCTCCTCAAAATTCTGCCCCAGTTTCTGACCCTGGGAAAATGAGGATTTTATTAAGATGTGACCGAGCTCACTGGGCTGCCTACGTATCCCCTCTTAAATGGGAATCAGGTCAAGCGTAGTTCAGTTACATCAAATGAAGAAATGTAAACAATCTAAACATAGTATCTCTTGACTGCGTCTAAATTGGTAGGCTTTGGCCAGAGTTCTCCGTCTATTTCTGCAAGTATGAGTGCTCCTCATGTTAGTACTCTGTGAACCATGTAGGGCCCTTGCCAATTAGGTGAAAATTTTCCTTTGGCTTCATCTTGATGCGGGAAGATCCGCTTCAGCACCAGCAGCCCCGGTGTGAACTATCTAGGTTTGACCTTTTTGTTGAAAGCTCTGGACATTCTGTTCTTGTAAAGTTGACCATGGCATCTGCATTCATTAATGAGAGCTAATTGCTCGTAGCGACTTCTTATCCATTCTACATCACTGAGTTCAGCTTCTTGTATGATTCTTAAAGAAGGAATTTCGACTTCGGCGGAAATTACAACTTCAGTAACGTAGACTAGCAAGTAGGGGGTTTCGGTTGATGTGCGGACTACGGTAAGATACCCCAATAAGGCAAATGGTAATTTCTCGTGCCATTGCTGAAGACATGTAATTTTTGACCCTCCCCAAGATTTTACACATTTTAGCATTTAAATAGTTAGTTTAGGTCTAATATAGTTATTTTAACTAGTTTTGACTCTTTTACTTTATTTTATCACAAAATAAAATTATAAAAAATATTTTTCTTCATTTTAACTAATTGATATTTATCTATTACTTTTGATTTATCTTAATTTTCATAATCTTTGGAAAATATCAAAAAGTAGTTTCACATTATAATCTAGTCTATTTTGATTATTTAGAAAATTAATTCGTTTTATAGTATTTTTATTTTTAGAAGGAGGAATTAATATTTTTACCCATAATTTTCAGATTTATAGGGCTTAGTTTAGAACTAATTTGAGGAAAAATGTGGCTTGATCCTGAGCCCAATTTCTAACCCACCTTCAGCCCATAATTCCTATAAGCCCAAGACCTAACCCTAAAAAAGAGACCAACCTGACAGACCCTAGGGAGAGCCGTATTTCTTCATCTTCTACACACCTAAGATCAGCAGCCTTCTCTCTTCTTCAACACACAAAGAAATCAGAGAGCAGCAACCAAACGTCCACATAGACCCCTGAGCCGTTACCTTCTTCTTCAACAAAAGAACACCCCTATACCTTTCTTCTCCATCTTCATAAAATACAAAAAAAACAAAAGAACCCTAGAAGATCTCTAGCCCTTCTCCCTCACCAAACTGGCCCCTCTTCAATAAACTCCTAGAGCCTCCAGAACCCCATCCCATAGAAAACCAGCGGTAGCAGCACCCCACAAACGACCTCAAGCTGCAGCTCGCCGGACACCATCTCCCTAACACCAGAAACCCGCCGCCAGACTCCAACCTAGCTGCTCGAAATTCGACCACCAATAACACCCCCACACATACACGGACAGAAAAAGTGGGGAGGAGAACAAAAATCTGGAGAGGTCTTTGGTCAGAAATCGGAAAAGAAATGGAAAAACAAATGGAGGTCGACTGAGCTGATTCGAGTTTCTGCCCGAGGTTGCTGTTGGAGGTGTCCGAGTTCGTCGCCGTCGAGATCCATAATCGCTGTTTCAGTTCGTGTTGCTGGAATTTGTTTGTTATTTCCTTCTTTTTCAAGCTCCGGTTGTTGCCTCAAAGTGTATCTACTTCCAAACGGAATTAATTGAAAGTTTTCTTTTCACATTCAGGTTCATCTCCTTGCTCCTTATCTTATTATGGTGTTGATCGAAATATAATGATAGTTGATATTCTGTTACATTGGAAATGTTTAAGAGCTGGTTTATGTGGTACCCGTCTGTGATGCAATTTTTTGTCGTGAATTCTGTTGTTTTCCATTGGTTTTGGCATATCTTCTTTGTTTAATTAGGTCTGTGTGCTACTGACTCTTTCCTTGAGTTTTCCTTATTTAATTTGTGTAATCAATGTTGAGATGTTACTAAGTTCATGTAATTAAAGTTGAATAGAAACAATACATGGCCGTTTGGTTTTGGTTTGCGCACGAAGGAAGTTGACTGATTTACACAAATAGCCATTTTTTCGGCCTTGTATTTAGAAATTGATTATTTTATCAAAATTAGACCCATGGGTATAAAGCTTGAAAGGTCTTGCTGCATTTTGTTGATCTTCTGAAGGATAAGTTTTATTCCATTGCTAAATTGTATATGTAGTATTGAGTGTTGGTGATAATTGTGAAGATATGTTAAAGAGATAACACATTAGTATTTGTGGAATTTGATTGTGTTCGATGGTTATAGTTGAATACTCCCAGGTAGTACATTTGCTATGTAAACGTGAAAATTGTGGCTATGTTTCAAGCAGCTGTTTAGGTGCTGCCTATCCATTGACTCAGAAATTGGGTGGCAATTTTAAACCATGAACATGCAGCTTATTCACCAACGATTCCATAATCAATGGCCTCACAATAATCTCAAAATTAGTTTTAGGAAAATCATGAACATCGTAGCTGTCTTTAGGCACGACTTAATCTATCATCGTGATTGTGTACACGTTCGCGTGACATAGTTACGATTCTTTTAAAATGAAAATCAAGGTATGCGTTCGCGCAACTTTGTCCAAGCTTTTCCTAAATAACTAAGTGTTAGGAATTGTGGACACGTACGCGAGACATGATTCTTGACGCACCGAACAAAATGAGTACACGTACGCGTGACTCGTTTTAAGATAATTTCTTAATTAAAAGAGGTAAATACTTAGGTTCTAAAATAAGTAATTAGATAATTTAATTAAGCCAAGTATGATTAAAGCGACCGTGCTAAAACTACGAAACTCGAGAATGCCTAACACCTTCTCCCGGGTTAATAGAATTCCTTACCTGGATTTCCGTGTTTCGCAGACTGTAAAACAGAGTCAAGTTTCCTCGATTCGGGATTTTAAACTGGTGACTTGGGACACCATAAATTATCCCAAGTGGCGACTCTGAATTTGTATAAATAATCCCATTTCGATTATTGTCACTTTAATTGAAAAAACTCCCTTATGCCCATTTCGGGAAAAAGGAGATGTGACAATTGCTTGTAGTTCTCTACTATCTTTCTCAATATTTTGTTGATATTCTTGTTTGCAGCCTCCACATCCCCATTCATTTGAGGCCTGTATGTTGTGGAATTCTTATGCTTGATTTTGAAGGTTTCACACATAGCTTTCATTAAGTCACTATTGAGGTTGGCAGTATTGTCAGTGATGATGGATTCTGGTACCCCGAATTAGCAAACAATACGATCTCTGACAAAATCTGCGACGACTTTCTTGGTTACAGCCTTGTAAGATGCAGCCTCAACCCATTTTGTGAAGTAGTCTATGGCCAATAAAATGAACTTGTGCCCGTTCGAAGCGGCATGCTTAGCACAATTGTCGATCAGTATGTGTATATCGGGTAACGGGAAATCATCTTTGGGACTTGCTCTGTTTAAATCCAGATAGTCGACACATACTCTGACCTTCCTATCCTTCTTCGGAACTGGCACGATGTTAGCCAACCAGGTAGGATATTCGACCACTCTGAGAACCTTAGCTTTGATCTGCTTGGTGACTTCCTCTTTTATTTTCAGACTCATATCTGGCTTGAATTTTTTGAGCTTCTGCTTTACAGGCGGACACATCGGATTGGTAGGTAGTTTATGAGCCACTATAGACGTGCTCAAACCAGTCATATCATCATAAAACCATGCAAAAATATCTTCATACTCTTTCAGGAAACGGGTGTACTCTTCTTTCTCTGATGGTGACAGATGAATGCTTATGCGAGTTTCTTTTACTGTTTCGGAATCTCCCAAATTGACTATGTCGATCTCGTCCAGATTGGATTTAGGCTTGTTCTCAAAATTTTCCACTTCTCTGACAATTTCCTTAGGTATTATATCTTCTTCTTCTATTTCCTCAGAATCACTATCCTTATGTTGCGTTATCTCATTAGATGTAACAGTCGTTGGTTCATCAGGATAAGTAATAATAATGTTGTAGAGAGAAAATGTAAAGAATAATAATAAATACTAAAATAGCAATGCATTAAATAAATCTTGAAAACATCAAACAAGTACGGCTCGATGACTCGAGCAATTATTCTAAAACAAAATACGTTCAAAACAAAATACTGAAAATGTCTTAAATGCTTAAAAAAATGCTTTTAGAAATAGATCATGCTAACTGCCAGGCTACCCAGGAACTCGACGGGCCCGGGATGGTGCAGCAGTCCAATTCTTGAGAACAACTCCTTTTCCCACGGTCTGAATTGTAAGGTCTTCCTCCTACTCCTCCTCCTCCTCAACTATTGCATTGCAATCTATGTCTTTATCGTCCAGAAATAGATTCCTCCGGTCGGCTAAAGCCTCATCTTCTTCAGATCCCCATGTCACGCCAGTCTGCTGAAATATCCAGTGCAGATACGGTATTGGCTGTTCAAGTGGGTAATAAGGACCATGGTGGCGACCAATTCTGGTACTCGTGCCAGGTGTATTCATACCCAAGCCCAAAAATTGTGCCGTGATGCTTCAGCTGTATCGTTGGTGATCCCTTGGAGATTCTTGCCGAGACCCTTGCCAGGTTCATACCCTGTCCATGACAATATGCTTTCAATCTTATTACTCCACCATTTGTCTTTCTAAATTGCATTGATGCACTCGATGCGATGGTACGTTTCTTTACCCAACTTCCTTCTATTCTCGACAACCAGAACAGTTTGATTGGTATAAATGGGATTATTCCCGTCCCCGTGGATGATTACTTCCTAATGATTCTATTCGAACTTCACAGACTGATGTAGAGTGGAGCTACGACCCTAGCAGTATGTATCCAAGGTCGTCGCAACAGCAGATTGTATGTGGCGGATATGTCCAATACTTGAAATTCAACGTCGAACCAAGTTGGGCCCATCTGCAAACATAAGTTGATCTCCCCAATTGTGGCCCTTTGGGACCCATCGAATGCTTTCACGTTCATAGTTCCTGCTCGTATTTCATGCAAACCTTTACCCAACCTCTTCAGAGTAGTCAATGGACAAATGTTGAGACTCGAACCCCCATCTATCAGGACCCTGGCGATAAATTAGTCCTCAAATTCCACTGTGATATGCAGTGCCCTATTGTGATTCAGTCCTTCCTGTGGCAGCTCGTCTACGTGAAAAGTGATCTTGTGGCTTTCCAACACTTGTCCAACCATGTTGGCCATTTCTCCACTAGTGATGTTATTGGGTACATAAGCTTCGTTCAACACTTTCATCAATGCATTCCTATGCGCCTTAGAATTCTGTAGTAGTGATAGAATGGATATCTGAGCAGGGGTTTTGTTCAGATGATCAACCACAGAATACTTTCTTGCTTGCACCTTTCTCCAAAGATCATCCGGGCCAGTTTCTATGATACGCTGCTTGGGAGCGACTTCTTTTCTTGTTCCTCCCAAATGCTCGGGTGTGTAAACCCTACCGGTCCTGGTCATACCTTGTGCTGCACCGATTTCTTCCATTTTCCCCTTTCCTTTCCTTCTCACTTTGTAGCATAGTCCCAAGGTATGGCATTAGACTTAAAGGACGGTGTGGGTGCTACTGTCATAGTGAAGGGTGTGGTCACTTCTACCTCAAACGGAATTGACGTAGCTGAGGGCATTGTTACTTCAACCTCGAACGGGGTCGGTGCGGTTACTTCAACCTCAATTGGTGATTGAATCTACACCATAATAGGTATGAGAGTGACTGGAGGCATTTTAGGTTCATCCCTTTCACGAATAAGTCCAATTGACCCTTCCAGGTCCCCTTCTTCATCGGTTTCGATCACATTTACCCCTCGCCCCTGTGATCCGGGAGAGGATTGTTGCGGACACTAGGTGCAGACTCTTTTGCTTGTATAACCTTGGTGTTAATCAATGTTTAGATCTTATCCTTCAAAGTGCGACATTCATCGATAGTATGACCCTTCATGCCCGAGTGGTATGCACATGTCTTGTTTGGATTGACCCATTGAGAGGAATTTTCCATGGCAACGGCGGGAATGGGAGTGACATAACCGGCACCTTCAGTCTTTCATACAACTGGTCAATGGATTCAGCAATAGGAGTGTATTGTCTGGGTGGTCTGCAGTCAAAATTTGGTCTGGGTTTTTGGTAGTTTTGGCTGGTTGGTGGTGAGTGGTAGTATATTGGCTGAGTGTTATAAGTATGGTAAGTGGTAGTAGGTTGTTGATATCTGGGAGGTGAAGGATGATATGTGGGTGGTGGTATTTGGTATGTGAGGGGAGACTTCGGACTTTGGGCTACCATTATTGCACCAACTTCTTTCTTCTTAGAGATACCTCCTGACTGCAAGGCTTTGTTTGTAGCCTGGAGTGCTTCAAAATTTGTCCCTATTCCATTTTTAATTCCCTCTTCTATTCTTTCTCCCAGTTTGATGATATCGGAGAACTTATGGTTTTCAATAACCATCAACCTTTCATAGTATTGTGGATCTTGAGCTCTGACGAAGAGCTTATTCATTTGTTCTTCTTCCAGTGCTGGCCTTACTTTCGCAGCTTCTGATCTACATCGAGCAGCATACTCATGGAAGTTTCTTTTGGCTTCTTCTTAAGATTTTGAATATAAAAGAAGTCTGGCGCATTTTTTGTATTGAACCTGAACCGATCCATAAAATCTGACGCCATGCTTACCCAGTTAACCAATTTCTTTGGATTTTGACTGATGTACCAAGATAGGGAATCTCCAGTGAGGCTCCCCATAAAGAGTTTCATGCGGATTCTTTCATCTTTACCAACCCTTACGAGCTTGTCACAATACGTTCTCAAGTGTACCTTAGGATCACTTGTCTCGTCGAACATTTCGAACTTTGGAGGTTTGTAACCCTCTGGTAGTTCTACGTCCGGCTGAATACACAAATCTTTATAATTCAAACCTTTGATGCCTTTACTGCCTTCAATACCTTGGACTCGACTAGTAAGTTTCTTGAGTTCTTCCGCCATATTCCTGATGAGCAGGTCCTTCTCGGTGAATTCAGGTATGTATAGGGTTTGTTGTGGGGTGTGGGGTAAGTTTTCCACGTATATGGGATTGCTTTGATGGACTCTAGGAATCTGGGCATAGTGATGGTCGTTGGTTGAATTTTGGGTATCAGGGATAGGTTGTGGTGCATTTTGAGGAGTATGTAGGTGGTGGTTTGCGGGTATTGAGTTGGGTGGTGATGATGTTATGGAGGGGTTGGTATTGGTGGAGGATTAGGATTTTGAGGAGGTGTGGCATACTGATGAGGTGCGGGAGGATTTTGTTGGTTTTGTGTGTTCTGAGGAGGTGCCGGATTTTGAGCGTTTGTGTTCTGTTGGTTGATATCGAGGACGTTCAGGGTAAGGGAAAGATTTGCCAATTCCCGGACCTGCTCAAGTTCCCCTTGTAACTCCAATATCTTCTGTTCTAACCGTAAAACCAAGTAATTCTGTGCCGGAGTACTCCGATCATCCGAAGTTTCAACATTCGCTGCATTCGTAGCGTTGTCTTTCCTGATACCACTCATATTGTCCGTTTTAGCTTTTCCCTTGCTTTTAGGATCACTTAGAGGAGGAGGAGGTGGAGGACCTCTAGATCTGGTGTGGTATGCTAATGATCCCAGTATGTACGAACCAACCTTAGGGGATGGGAATAAACAAACAAGGAAAAGAAGAAAACAAAAAGGTAAACAAGTCAGTAAGGAGTATTAAAAGGATGTTTGCGATATTTAAAGATTGCGGGATTATAAATTCGCCTCCTAGTTTGGGGACCTCATTGTGCCCGAGGTAGGCCTAAGCGACATCTAGATTTGGAGAAAATCGATGCCAATAACTGCATCATTCATTAATGTGATAAATGAACCATATCTCTACTAAAACGACAATAATTATAAAGAGTCACTAATGGCATTCGCCTTATTACAACCGAAGTCTAAAAAGAAAGTAAAAACATCATTCCTAATCTATTTGGTCCCAGAGGGACCTTCTCCATGCTTGGCTTTCTTTGCTCCATCGATCAGATTTCCCAGGTCGCGCATGTCCAACAGCAGATATGCCCTTGCTAGGAGCCTGCCTTCATTGCCATCCATGTTTTGACAGCCTGCAACCCTCTTTCTCATTTTTCCTTCAAGCTCCATCAACCCCTGCTCCAAATATTCCAGCCTTTCTGTTGAGTTAGTAGCGATTTCTCTCCTCTCGTTGATTGCTTCCATGTCCACTTTATGTTGTTCCAAATGCCTGGCTTCAAACTCGAAAACCCTTTTGCGCAACATCCTGTAATTGACTTGTGTTTCAGCAGAGTCGTCTATAACCCTATTTTTCAGATTAATCCCTGACTTGACATCTCCCGCTATATCATCTACCAACCATGATGGATAGAAGTGCACATGGCCGGCATGATACCGATCTGGCTCGGTGGTATCTTTCTCCACAATGATCTTTTGATGCCACATGTGTTGTGCCTCGAACTTGAATGGAATGGTGTTCCCCTGGAAGTTGCTTTGTATTGAACCATTTTGGAAACTCGTGGTATAACCTGCTTTCTCTCAGCTTGCCTCATAACCCTGATAGGAGCATAAGGATAGATCCCCCTCAATCCGATTAGCACTAGATGAGGAGTATCTCTCGACCTGATGATGAATTCACTGCTAGGGAACCACTCGAACATCCAATGTACCTTGTCATAAGTCAGATTGCTGAATAAATGTGCCTAGCTCACAGCGTTTTCCGGTAGCGCAAACCTGTTTGGGATAAAAGTCATTCTTTTCGGATGGTGATAGGCTATGTGGTCATTCCATGGTCGTCACGGAAGTTCTTGACGGTGTTCTCCTCTCTGAAGGTGTTCCAACAACCATACATGCAGCAACAGATTGCAACCCTTGAAATGCCTATACCCCTTTTTGCAACGGTCTAAAGCCCGGTACATAGTATAGGTTTGCCCCTCAATCCCCTCCATTAAGGTCCTAGTGACCATAGCTAGGCGAGTGTGGATCTTTTCTCCCCACAAACCAGGGCTATCCCATGGGAACCCGACGAAGCCTCCTATTTCTTCTAAAAGGGGAGTCATTTCGATGTCACCAAACGGAAAACAGCTCTCTTCTCACCCCAGAACATAGTGGTGGCCTCAATTAATGCATTGTTTGGCTGAATGTCTAACATAGAGGCTAAATTCCCGAGAACTTTCTTCACATGGTTTTTGTCACTTTGTGCGAGATTTTCCCACCAATCCAGCAGCAAAGGTGGGATATTTTGAACCATGACGAACCCGGGGACTTCGTGCCTCATTTTTGCAAAACAAATAAAGTTAGCCCTTTCCCCCTCCGGATTTGGCTATTTACACGTTAATGATCAACATATTGGCATGTTTTCTCCAAATAATGCACAAATCGTGATTGTGTCCATTGGGATTATGGAAATCTCGGCGGACTTTGGACAAGGCTTGCCTTAGCGAGTTATTACGCGGACAATGTTCTAACCCATACTAGGTTTGGACATGATGCATGCACACTGAATATTAGAGTGGGGGTTTCTAGAAGGGTCTAGACCGGTACTCTCAAGCGGACAACTTGAGAGGGAAAGGCACGGAACCGTCGACTGCACCGCTGATCGACTAGTTTTATCGCAAATAAGCCTTTCAAATTTAAAGGGTGATTGAGGAAGAGCGCGGACACTCATCAAGCGCCCCTATGGTATTAATTACGCACTAGTGGAATATGATGTGGAGCATGCTTTATAAAAAGATAAAACAACACGTTGTCAAATATTTTGCATGATGAAAATAGTAAATGCAGTATTAAATGAAACGTAAAGACATAGAAAGAAAGGAAAACAAGGAAGAAGTTAGTGCGCGCAATGTGGAAATTGTAATAAAGTAGACAAGGGAGTGAGGGTGGGGAGAGACATGATGTAGTAATTCTTAAAAATATCTAAGGGAAAGCGCATGTTATGACCAAATTGAGCAGAGATTTGCATGCGAATTCAAATAAAGGGAAAACCGGAAAAGGGTGTACATGTAGCAATAAAAGGGAAATGGGAGCGGGATATTCGTGTAACAGCAAAAATAACAAAGACACGTTTATCAGAGAAAAATAATTCATATAGACCAAGATTGCTATGGTAAGAGCCTAAATATCCCTAGCAGAGTCGCCATGCTGTCGCGCCCCTTTTCCTCGCGAAATTAGGTTTCGGCACGTGACAAATCTTTTATGGAACGTATTAAAAAAGAATAATCGCCACCTAACGGGTTTGAGGTACGTTAGGGCACCTATTTGCAAGTAACTCTGGTTTAACCAATTTGCGTCACCAAAGATCAAGTAAGGGCTCAAATTACCTCGAGCAGAAGGCATTAGGCATTCCTCGAGGTCCATAACCGTGGGTCCCGGCCGAACTCAAATTATATGAATTAGTCCAAAACAAGAGGGAAAGACAAGAAGTTGGGCAATTATTATCAAAATCTACCAATAAACAAATAATTGATTTTAAGACAAGATGGGAGAGGGGTCCTAAGTTTTTAGCCTAAAGGATCACCCCGTGGAACATAAATAATACTTCGTAACTCCCTCGAGATGGGGTGTTACTCGTATTATTCAGCGGGCACAGACTATCATCTCCTACTACCCGATTACTATCTTTAAGTTGTTACCTAAGGCGCACTAATTGATTCTAAGCCGTACCTTATACGTGTACTACCCGTCCCATGCCTATGGTCCAGGAGGCGTTTGGACCTCTATTTGGGTGGTTCTAGACTTAACTTAGGTTGCTCAAAATGAGAAAACTAGGCGACATTCAAGACAAGTTGGACTTCATATAAAAGCAGTCAAAGGCTCAAGTTAGCCTCCACACTTAGACAACAAATGCACACAAACACATTAGACGTTTAACAGTTCCAGAATTGAGACGAGTTAAAGTCATTAAGCCCTATAGACATGACTTCTACGTGACCTTGGAATTCAAACATGCAGGCAGTTTCAGACACAATGTGCTATTTTAGAGGCATGCTTTCCGAATAACTATATATTTTAGGGAATCTTGTGTTGTGTATTGATTACTAAAATTAGAGTTTTAAAGTGTTTAAACCTATAGACATGATATCTAGATGCAAAAGTTGGCAGTGATGACCATAGGAAATATTCAGAATTACTCAATTTGATCCTATAGGCATGCTTTCTAATGATGGCATAGTTGAGCAACGAGACAATGTTTGAAAGTTCAATATTAGCACTTAAAAGCGAGTGATAATGTCCTATAGGCAGTATTTCTAACGATTAGTAATTGACCATTTATATTTAGCCCCTATAGGCTTGTTTTCTAGGTGAAGATAAATAGACCATAAGCTAATATAACCCTATGATAACGGTATCACGGTATCATGCCTATAGGCATGATATCTAATAAAATACACAGAAGTAGAATATGTAGAACGAATTAAACACTTCAGATCCTATAGGCAGGTTATCTAACAACACGTAGGAGCAGGACATGTTGAAAAAATTAAACACCTATAGGCAGGATTTCTAACACACAGTAACAGAACATGTTCGAGCAAATTAAATACCTATAGGCATGATTTCTACCCGTTTCATGCAAATATTAAAATAAACCCATTTTCCCAATTTTACAAACACCCCAATTGTTATTACAACATTATTACAGACCCAATGAGTGAAATAAACTACAAAGTAATAAAATAACTATAGTAGGCCTTAGACAGGCCCAAAGTATACCTAGCCTGGCCAGGCCTTGAATCTCATGTCCACATAGTTTCACAACAGCCCAGAAAATGATCTTCATAGCCAAAACCCAGTAGCCATCAAAGATTCAGAAAACAACCACGTACATAAGCCCATTGGCTCATTCAGCAGGTATAAAGGGGGTAGTATGGAGTATTTAGGACAGAGTGCCAAGGAACCTTAGACCCTAGAGTGTCAGAGTTCCCAAGGGCTTCAAGAACCAAGGCAAGCGCTCACACTAGGGAGGTTAATAGAAGAGATTCAGGGAATGACTAAGAACCAAGTCCTAGTGTGTCAGAGTTCATAAGGGTCTCAATTAGACCCCGAGTAGTGCTCACACTAGGGAGGTCAATGATAGAACTTAGGTTGCCTTGGCTTTCAACCATCTAAGAATGAGAAATCAAAAGAGCCCAGGTAACAAGTGAAAGAGAGTAAACTAATGTTGAGGGACAGCAATGAAGGATACAAACATAGTCAAGTTGAGCACATAGAGCAGATAATCGAACAGGCTTTAGGTTTTAAGAACAGACTTAGCAAAGATTCAGAAGAACAAGTTCAACACCTAGTGCATAAGTAGTCACATATTAACAAAACAAGTTTGTAGGATTGGTATACACAGACTCATAGTAAAGAAAAGGTTCAAATTATGCTAAGTATAGGTGCTAGTGTTACAAGAAGGAATCATATTGATTGGAAACAGAATTTAGACAGGGTGAGAACAGATCATTGTGGCTACTGGGAAACCAAGACATGTTAGAAGCATACTAATAAGGAACAAGATCAAACATGCTACATAAACGGGATATCATCACAGCAAATTCAGAATAGGACAAAAAACTGACTTATGCTGTATATATAACGTATACATTCATGCTTTGAACGCAATCGGCTAATCTATTAAAGGGATACGAATCATGTAAGTAAAGCATGTTCAAGTAACAGGATTGATAGCAAATTAAACAACAAAGAGATGCAAAGGTCCTAAACATCAGTAAGTTGCAACACATAGGCTAGATAAGCCTGAAAGGAACCTAATTCACTCAAATCAGGTTTAGGCATGATTTAAACAGTAAATGAAGTTAAAAGTTAAAAGTTAAAAGTTAAAGAGAGCTAAAAATTGAAGTAGAATAGACAGAATTGCACACCAAAAAACCAACCCAGAAGAACACATTAAGCAAAACTCCAGGAGTGAAAACATATGCAAATCACTGATACATAGGAATGAAACTACGAAGTCCAGTAACTCACCAGTTAAGTGAAAAAAACAAGAAAGGGCAAAAGTCCGCAGTATTATGAATATCAACGCAGAGAAAGAACCCAGAATTTCGGTGGCCTTGGCTTTCAGCCGGCCAAGAACCAAAGTATAGAACGAGATAATGAAGGAATAACAGAATAGAGCTTCAAATTTTTGGTGAGATAATAGCGATTCAAGCCTGTCTTAAAGGGGAATGATAAGGGGTTTATATAGTAGTAAAATCGAGCAACAAACAAGGAAACCCAGTAATTTAAGCAACCAATCAAAGTAAATAATAATGCAAATTGATCAGAAAATCAATTTTAAGTGAGAGATCTAGAAACCCTAACTTTTAAGGAAAGTGAAAAAATTGGTAGAATCTAAACAAAAAAAACCAATCAAACTCACGCATAATAGGATGAATATAGACAAAATAACACTCAAAATCAGAGATTTGAACCAATTTTGGTTCGATCTAAAGAGATTTGAAAACCCTAGTTTTAGGGTATGTAAGAATCAACAAGATACAAACAAAATCAGACTCACACGGTGTAGAATAAAACGTGTGTAGACGGAATATCGTTCAGATTCAAGAGATGAGAGTCAATCGGACAGAATCAAAGTGGTAACACTTGCCATGTTTAGGCAAGTACTAGGTGATACCATGGAAAATCAACCAATAGCGGAAACACACTAATATGGTAAGTAGATGAGGGGGAAATCCCATTAGAAGAGGGATTGGGGCAAGGGTTTTGAGAGGCAGCGGCTAGGGTTCGTAGGAGAAGAGAGTGGAAAGATTGAGAGCGTTTAGGGGTGGCGGATTAGAGGGAAATGGGTTAGGGTTTTAGGTCTAGGGTAATTAAAATCGGGGGGAAGGATGTGGGCCGTTGATCTTGAAAGATCAACAGCTGGGATTTAAAACGAACGGGGCAGGTTAAAATTAATGGGTACCGACCGGATGTTAGGCAGGGTCATTTGGTCTTGGGCCAGGGTTAATTGGGCTAGGTATTGGGTATTTTGGGCCATTGTTTGGTCGAAAAATAGGTAAAATTTAGGGTAGTTTTTAAATACCCAATATTTTATCAATAAATAATTTATAAAAGTAATTAGTAAATAAAAAAATAACTAAAATGATTGAAAATAATAACTCAACATTATAAAAATATAAAAAGTTATTTTTTGCATAAATAAAGTAATTATATATGAATATGGGCTATTATTGCAAAAAGTGCAACTAGCCCTAAAAATGCAAATACAATTATAAAAAATGTAGTAAAATATTTAAAAACATTCATATAGGTGTAAATGATAAGTTTAGCTGATTAAATCATCCTAAAATAATTTGAAGGATAATTACTGAATATTTATATGCAGAAATAAATCGATTTAAAGCCTTTAAAAATTATGAAAAATTATGAAAAATGCTTGTATAGGCTTATAAGCTAAATGATGATGCATATGTACCATTTTAAAAGTATATATATACAATTAAAAATACGAGAGAAAAATTGAGTATCAACAACAGTTGCTACTGATCGTCCGATATGAGAGGTGCATAGTGGGCGACGACTAAGTTATGGCTCATCACAGAGGGATGCTGAGGATCTTTCACATATTTCATGTACTCCAGTGGACCTTGATGTTCCGACAGAGTATTGTGTCGCTACTCATACGCATGTTTGTTTGTATTACTATTATTTCAATTTGTTTTTGCTTTATAGATTAGTCAGTAATATCTAAAGTGTTTTTATTTTTTTTAAAGATTTCGTCATCGCCCGTCACGGAGGCCACATTGTGCGATACTAACTTGCTGGAGACGGATGATCTTATTCAAGAGCCCGCTGAGACCATGGTATGACCATTAACTTTTTTGCTAACACGTACGTTAGTATTCTATATTTCATATACTAAAATATCTTATTATTTTGTAGGTTACTGCTGGCCCAACGACCACTTCTACCGAGCCTGCCAGCCTTACTAGCGATCATGTTGCAGCGCATCCTCCGATAAAGAGGTGACATGATGAGGATGATCCTCATAGCGTAGCCGGGCGGGATGGGATACGCCTTGTCACACCTCCTTTATCCCGAGGGGGATAGGGAGTTTTTCCAATTAAAGTGACATTAATCGAAATGTGATTATTTTTTTATTTTTTAGAGTCGCCAATTGGAATAGTTATGGTGTCCCAAGTCACCGATTTATTTAAAATCCCAAATCAAGGAAATTTGATTACGTTTAAAGTCTGCGAAACCAGAAGACCGGGTAAGGAATTCTGTTAACCCGGGAGAAGGTGTTTGGCATTCCCAGATTCCGTGGTTTTAGCACGGTCGCTTTAATTATACCAGGCTTAATTAAATTGTCTAATTAGTTATATTAGAACCTATGTGCATTTACCTTTTGATGTTTTATACATCAATACCACACAAGATGGGGTGTGATTTGTGTGATACACAATTTTTGCTTAACTTGATTATAGAAGGACCTGGTTCTTCTATATGTTCCAACTACTACTGTTTGCGGAATAATGCGTAAAGAAAATAAAGAACACAGAGATTTTTACGTGGAAAACACTTGGCTCAAAAGGTGAAAAAACCACGACCTACTACTCAGTAGGATTTTCCCAAACTTCCACTAAAATCACTGAGCCAAAAACTGCATTTACAAAAACTCTTTGTAATCCTAGGATTAACTCTAATCCCATTGTGGCACACAACCTCAACTGTTGCGACAACTTCAAGTTTACTCTAACTTGAA
>NW_017674094.1:16138-16950 GCF_001879085.1 Nicotiana attenuata | reverse complement strand
ATCAAGGACCAGGTTAATCGGGTTATAAATATCACTTATTCAGAATATGTAAAGCACAATATCTCTTCCCCTTTTGGCATCATCGAAAAGGTGCATACACAAAGTGTGAGTCCCAGATTTTAATAAGTACTCATGGCCACTGGGGCAACTGCAAGTGCAATCATGGATTAATCATCAGTAATCAAGCAAACATATTTAAACTATCAAGGAAATATTAACATTTAATCAAGAGCAAAAACCATAGATATCATTGATAGACGATATGTTGCTACAACAATCCGCAACCAGAAAGCAAAAATATTCAAAAACATGAGCAAAAGAAAGAAAAATCCCTAATCCGGGTCACTGAAGGTACTAGATAGGTTCAGGAGATAAAAGGCTAGAATTCCTAAAGCTTGGGGGAGCTAGAGGGTTGGTTTTGGGCTTGGAGAAGATTCAGCATATTGTGAAGAATTCTATCATTCTTCTCCTTTTTCTTGGTAAGCTCAGTTCTGAGAGCATCCCTCTCAGATTCCACCTCTGCCACACGAGCCTTTAGCCTAGCTATCTCAGCATCTTTGGCTTCACTTTCCTGAATAAGAGCCCTGACTTTACTGTTGATAGGTGTCTTCTTGGATGAACCAGGTTCATTTGGGATGGCATTGACTAAGTAGTCATAAGCAAGCAGAGTGTTAATGCCAAAGTAATCCTTGCTTGTGGCCATTTCCCATTTCTTCAGAGGCACATTGCACCTATCCAGAACTGTAGTCAAAATAAAGCCATATGGGGTAGCATGAGACTTGGATTCCCCCATGAACTCAAATATGTAAGTT
>NW_017674094.1:0-12893 GCF_001879085.1 Nicotiana attenuata | reverse complement strand
GTAAGACCCTTGTCAAGATTTTCTCAACCTTGTCTTCTTCAAGGATAATTCTCCCAAGAGATTTAAGTTTATTTGTTAGTGTTGTGAACCTTGTGTACATCTACTGGATAGTTTCTCCTTCCTTCATATTGAAATTCTCATATTGAGAATATAGCAGTGTTCCTCTTGATCTCTTTACTTGAGGAGTTCCTTCATGAGCCACTTGTAAAGTGTTCCATATCTCCTTAGCAGTGGTACAGCTTTGAATCCTGCTGTACTCGTCTGGACCTAGTCCATACACAAGCCATTTCTTGGCCTTGGCATTCTTTTCCCATTTCTTCAAATCTTCAGCAGTGCAGTCAGCTCTTATCTTTGGCACGTCCACTCCTTCAGCATTCTTCTTTGTAGTAGCCAGGGGACCATCAGTGACTATGTCCCAGAGTTCATAGTCTTCTCCTATGATGTGGTCTCTCATCCTGTTCTTCCACCAAGAATAGTACTGACCATTAAAGAGTGGGGGCCTAGCAGTGGATTGCCATTCCCAGTTTCCAGGTGGTGCACTCATCTTGATCTTTTCCTAAGGTGTTAACCTCTTCAAGGATAACCCGCTCTGATACCAATTGATGTTTTATACTTCAATACCACACAAGAGGGGGGGAGGTGATTTTTGTGATACCCAATTTTTGCTTAACTTTATTATAGAAGGACCTGGTTCTTCGATATGTTCCAACTACTACTGTTTGCGGAATAATGATTAAAGAAAATACAGAACACAGAGATTTTTACGTGAAAAATACCTGGCTCAAAAGGTGAAAAAACCACGACCTACTACTCAGTAGGATTTTTCCAAACTTCCACTAAAATCACTGAGCCAAAAATTGTATTTACAAAAACTCTTTATAAACCTAGGATTAACTCTAATCCCGTTGTGGCACACAACCTCAACTGTTGCGACAACTTCAAGTTAACTCTAACTTGAATACTCTAAGTACCTAATACAATTGCTTCTATAAAAGCTGAAAGCTACAATGTAAAATCACCTACTACAATTGAACTAGAATAAAAGATAGATAGTTGGAAATGGTTCTTCTATCTGGTTCAAGTAGCTTTAGGATTGCACGCTTGAATCACACATAAATTGCTTGCAAAATTGCCTTGCTATTTTCCTCTCAATTCACATTTAACTTCTGCTTATGTGCATTGCCTGTAAAAGAGAACAACACTGATATTTAATGGGTTAGTAATTAGAGATTGACTGGAATACAGATGCTACTCTTTTATGGTAGAAGAGTTCTAGTTGATCTCATACTCTAACACTATTCTCTTTCTAAACTGAGTTCTCTTTGTGTAAGGAGTCTTTCTCTCCTTATCCAATATGCAACCTTTTCGATCAGATCAGGAGATATTACTTCTGATAAGTTAGATTTATCTCCTTCACATGCGTCTCACATGTTTGGGTTGATCATGACTGTGCTTCACCAGATGGACCTGGTCCATGTCTGAGTTCTTTTGTCAGTCTTCAAAACTACAGCTTTACTTGGGCCAACACCTTTTTTACCGCTTTTAATTATTGAATTATTCGTAATTATAGAATTATCTTGAAAATGAGTCACGCGTACGTGTACTCTTTTTGTTCGGCGCATCAAGAATCATGTCACGCGTACGTGTACACAATCCACAACACTTAATTATTTAAGAAAAGCTTGGCCAAAGTTGCGCGAACGCGTACCTTGATTTGTTTTGAAAATCGTAATTATGTCACGAGAACGTATACATAATTACGATAATTTATTTAAAAGCGCGCCTAAAACACTCTAATGATGTTCATTACTCTCCCTACTTTGAGATTATTGAGAGGTCAAGAATTATGAAATCAATTGTGGAATATGGGTCAACTTTTGCTCTTAATTATTCTGGCCCAGATAACTTAAAATTGATCATAGCACAATTGGCTTTTAAAAACCAATTAATGAGTAGTCCCGGTTACTAGTTCATCAAGCTACTCCACTATCCATTAGTCAATTACAGTAGTACATGCTTCATTAAGCAAAGCCCAACCGGCCGGCCCAATCTTCTTTTTTCTAAGCCCAAACTCTATTTTCCTATTTCAACTAGCAGGCATGGATTTTATCCCCAAAGTTCAAAAATTCACTATGTGCCCAAGAATCACATTTTCATCAATCTTCATGTTAATCAAACAAGAAAGTAACAAAATTTAACAAAACTAATGAGACCCAAAAATTAATACAGGAAAACATTTCAGTCTTCATGAAGACAAATAAGATCAAATTATATATTCAAGCATAATATCATCACAATACAATGATGGGAGAAATGGACCTTGATTTGCTGAAAATTTCCCGGCGGGTACAGAGTAAAAGAATTTCCACAAACAACCAGCAATACTCAAACGAGCTATGGACCATAAGCTCGAACTGGCGTCGCAACCTCAAACGGACTCAGCTCGACACGATTTTGGATGGTGATTTCGGGCTGATTTTGCTGAGTTTCGGCTAGAAAACAGAGCTGCTTTTTGTTGGGTTTTAGAGCTAATTTTGGGACTTTTTTAAGCTAATTTTAGCTGCATATTTTAGGCAGATTTTCGGCTACTTTTTCATGGTGTTTTGTGAGAGTAAAGTTTCTGTATTTTTGGGACTGGAATTTGGGTGAAGAAGATGGAGTTTTTCACTTGTGTTTTTGAGTAGTTGTTTTGGGCGAATTTTGAGCGATCTTTGATGAGTTTCCAGGTGTTTTGAGCTTGAGTTTTGAGGCTTTAATGGGGTGTTAATGGTTAATTTTCATGAAGAAAGAGGCTGCCCCCATTTTCTCGTTCCCCTCCGTTTTCTCTAGATTTCCCCCGTCTCCCTCTTATTTTTGTTCTTCCCTTTCTAATTGTGTTCAGTCTTTCAATTTATAATATAGCTTAAGGAATTTATTGGTGGAAGAGATAAGGATTGGGAGTGTGATTGTCTAGGGAAGGTGTTATTTGTAGGAAATTTCTAGGAAAGTGCATGTGAATTAGTTATCAGATGATAAGAGAGAATCTTTTGCCATGTGACAATTTTCCATTGGCTCTTTTTTCTTCTTTTCTTGATAATTACTAAAAGAATCTACTCCTACTAAATAAGTAAATAAAAGTAAGGTAAAATTACTACACTCAATATTTATTCCTCAAAACCTCTCACTTAAAATTAACTAAGCTAGATAAAATTACATCCCTTTTTTTGTTGAAACTTTTCTTTCTTTGAAAAATGGAAATAAAACTAATACTCTAAAAATATGTAACTTTTTTTTTTTTTGTAATTTTCAATTTATCTAATATAAACCTATAAGAAGGTGAAATAAAACTAATGTATTAAAATTAAACTTAAAATCTATTTAAATACTAAAAAGTGAGTGGAAAAACCAAACATGGTAAAAAATTAGGTGCTCACAGCTGCCCCTCTTTGCTTGGAAACATGAAGAGTTTTCGGGCAAAGACAACGTGAGCGGTGTGACTAATTTTTGACTATATCGTCATTCAAAAGAGGAAGAAAATAAAAGAAAAGGGTGCAACCGAGTCCTGGTTTTGGACAACCTACATATCCTTGGTTATAAGGGAATCAGGTCGCGTGTAGTTCAAGGAAAAGGATGGAATACTGAGTTGGAGAGTCGAGTGAGGTCCCGTCGAGGCTCCCGACCGCGACATCAAAATAAAAAAGAAACTATAAAAGCCTATCATCTATGAGTTACAAGATTCCTATCTATAAGTCTTCTATAGCTTTATCTTGAGTCTTGAATGCTTCCTCATGCAGACTTTTGATTTGAACCTTGATGCTTGTAAGCTACAGGTGCTAGTTCATTCTTCTACGGCTTCTTCTGATAAAAACAGGGAATGAAGTGCTCGTGACTTCAGTCATGTCTTGAACAGTTCACATCTTTCATCTGCTTCTGCATTTTGGATTAACTTCTTTTTTCTTTTCTTTTATTCTAGATTGATACTTCTTCTTTTGGTCATCTCGAACCCTGTGCCTCGAGGTAAAACCTGCTCAGACACCAAAAAAAAAACTAATGGACGAATTTTTCTGCCCCAGTTTTTACTAGGAAAATTTCGTGAGTTATTGTAACAAAATTCTAAACTACTTCTTTATTGAAAGAAACAAAAGGTTGGGAATGGTGTACCCTGAAAAAATCGTGATGATTCTTTTTTGGATGGTGTTCCTTTATTGTCAAAAAGATGTCTCAACTAAGGATTGATATACCTTATGTTGGAGAACACAACTAGGGATTGGTGTACCCTATACTGGTAAGGAGATCAGGGAGTGGTGTACCCTGCATTTAAGCTCACATTAACTAGGGAGTGGAGACCCTATGTTGGAAAAGGGGGACTAGGGAGTGGAGATCCTATGTCTAAAATAAAATCAACTAGGGAGTGGAGACCCTATGTTGGAAAAGAAGACTAGGGAGTAGAGACCCTATGTCTAGAATAAAATCAACTAGGGAGTGGAGACCCTATGTTGGAAAATGAGACTAGGGAGTGGAGACCCTATGTCTAAAATAAAATCAACTAGGGAGTGGAGACCCTATGTTGAAAAATGCAGCTAGGGAAAGATGTATCCTATGCTATCATGCGACTGATTTTTTGCTTTTTTTTTAAGCAAAAACATTTTGTTTTAAATAAACTGCCCCAACACTTATTTTCTGAGGGCATGAACAAACATTTTCTTTTCAAACCAGACATCTTCTCTTTTTTTTTAATTATCCTAGGACAAAATTCATCAGGCTAGGTTTTCTTATCTTAGGAGAAAGATTCATCAGACTAAGACGTTTATCCTAGGAGAAAGATTCATCAGGCTAGGTTTTCTTATCTTAGGAGAAAGATTCATCAGACTAAGACGTTTATCCTAGGAGAAAGATTCATCATACTAGGTTTTTTTTGGTTATCTTAGGAGAAAGATTCATCAGATTAAGACTTCTATCCTAGGAGAAAATTCATCAGACTAGGTTTTTTATTTTAGGAGAAAGATTCATCAGACTAAAGATTTATAATCCTAGGAGAAAATTCTTCAGACTAGGTTTTCTTATCTTAGGAGAAAAATTCGTTAGACTAAGATTTTCAATCCTAGGAGAAAATTCTTCAGACCTTTTCTTATCATAGGAGAAAAATATATCAGACTAAGGTTTTTTTTTCTTTTTTTTTTTTGGTTATCTTAGGAGAAAGCTTCATCAGACTAAGATTTATATCCTAGGAGAAATATTCATCAGACTAGTTTTTCTTATCTTAGGAGAAAAATTTATCAGACTAAGACTTCTTATATTTCTCTTTCTTTTTTTGGTTATCTTAGGAGAAAGATTCATCAGACTAAGATTTATATCCTAGGAGAAATATTCATCAGACTAGGTTTTCTTATCTTAGGAGAAAAATTCATTAGACTAAGACTTCGATCCCAGGAGAAAATTCATCAGACCAGGTTTCTTATCTTAGGAGAAAGATTCATCAAACTAAGATTTCTAATCCTAGGAGAAAATTCATCAGAATAGGTTTCTCATCTTAGGAGAAAAATTCATCAGACTAAGACGTTTATCCTAGGAGAAAGATTCATCAGACTCGGTTTTTTTTGGTTATCTTAGGAGAAAGATTCATCAGACTAAGATTTATATCCTAGGAGAAAATTCTTCAGACTAGGTTTTCTTATCTAAGGAGAAAAATTTATCAGACTAAGACTTCGATCCTAGGAGAAAATTCATCAGACCATGTTTCTTATCTTAGGAGAAAGATTCATCAGGCTAAGACTTCGATCCTAGGAGAAAATTCATCAGACTAGGTTTCTTATCTTAGGAGAAAAATTCATCAGACTAAGACGTTTATCCTAGGAGAAAGATTCATCAGACTAGGTTTTTTTTTCTTTTTTCTTTTTGGTATCTTAGGAGAAAGATTCATCAGACTAAGATTTCTATTCCAGGAGAAAGATTCATCAGACTAGGTTTTCTTATTTATTATCTTAGGAGAAAGATTCATTAGACTAAGATGTTTATCCTAGAAGAAAATTTATCAGACTAGGGCTTCTTATCTTAGGAGAAAGATTCATTAGACTAAGATTTCTATCCTAGGAGAAAATTCATCAGACTAGGTTTTCTATCTTAGGAGAAAGATTCATCAGACTAAGATTTTTATTGGGAGGAAAATCCATCAGACTAGGACTTTTTATCCTAGGAGGAAAAATTTGAAGAAGTTTATGCACACTAGTAAGAAAAATAAAGGCAAAGATTTGAGAAACTTCCCTTTGTCGGCTCTTTTCTTTTTCCTCTTCTTTTTCTTTTCTTCTTTCTCTTTTTGATGGGTTTTCAATGTCTTAGCTTTATGTTTTGATGATCTAACAAACTTACTGTCAAAGAACCAGATAGGGAACCTGACATACTTGGTACACATTGATAATCAACGGACTCCAGCTAATGTGAACTGCTGCAACTTTAGAAGATAGAGAACCAACACAGAGACCTGATCCCCTGTGCTTCCCTGATAGCAGTATAGAAGTCAACTGTGTACAGCTGGAAAGTGACTGTCACAGAAATAGTGCACACAGTGCAGCACAGTTCTGCAGTCACTTGTCCCTTTGACCAACCAAGTGCTTACATCATTCAAGTGATGTCATCCCAGTTGTATTTACAAGAGCATTACAACAAAACATCACTTGAACATTTGAGAATTAACTTCAAGCATTGAAGCCATCTGATATTCGAGCATTCAATTCTCAAGTGCATCAAGAACAAAGTTTAACACTGCTACGAACCAGTTCCTAAATCTAGTATCTTATTGTCCTTAATTGAGTTGTAACTTTCTAATTGTTCTTCATTGTAACTCCTAATTTGCTTAGTTAGAAGCATTTCTTAGGAACCCCTTTGTAAAACCATAAACCCTTTGTGTTTGTGTTGTGACTAGAGTTAGTCATGAGTTGAAGTCTTTATAATAGGTGTATTGCAAAGTGGCTTGTAATAGGTGTATTACGAGTTAGTGAGGGATTAAGAGTTTAATTCCTAGATTGCATAGGTTGTAATCTAAAAGTTGCTCATAGTGAAGTTGAAATCCTACCAGTGTAGGTCGTGGTTTTTTATCCCCTTGAGCAGGGATTTTTCCACATAAAACTCCTTGTCTTATTTACTTACTGTTTCATTAGCGTTCTCAGTGGAAACTCATAGAGTACCTGGTACTCTATAGTTTGGTGGACTCATATAAACTATCAATTGGTATCAGAGCGAGTTCTTCCTATCAGGCTAACAACTAGGAAGGATCCTTATGGCTGCTCCACCAAATTTTGAAGAAGGCCAGTCTATGTATAGACCACCCAGGTTCAATGGGCAATACTATGGGTGGTGGAAGACAAGAATGCATGGCTTTATCATGGCAGAAGATTCTGAGCTGTGGGATGTTATATGTGATGGTTCTTATGTCCTAACGAAGAAGGTCAGAGATCCTCCGGAGACAATGCCTAAGACCAGAAAGGAATACAAGGATGTAGATAGGAAAGCTGTGGAGAAAAATTTTCGTGCCAAGAAAATTTTGGTGTGTGGTATAGGACCTGATGAATATAACAGGATCTCATCTTGTCAATCCGCCAAGGAAATATGGGAAGCTTTGCAGAGAGAACATGAGGGAACCACTCAAGTAAAACAGTCTAAGATTGATATGCTCACCACTGAGTATGAGCTTTTCAGGATGAAAGACGATGAATCCATTCAAGACATGCACACAAGATTCACCTCCTTCATAAATGAGCTACACTCACTTGGTGAAATTATTCCTAGGAACAAGCTTGTGAGAAAAATTCTCAGTGTTCTGCCTAATTCGTGGGAGAGTAAAGTGAATGCCATTACTGAGGCAAAGGATCTGCAGGCCCTAACTATAGATGAGCTAGTTGGAAATCTCAAAACTTATGAAATGAAGAAGAATAAGGACAGTGAAAAAAGAGAACCAAAGAAGGAAAAGAACCTGGTACTCAAAGCTGAAGGCAATGATTCAAGTGAAGAGGAAAGTGACATGGCTTACTTAACCAAAAGGTTTCAGAAGATGGTCAGAAGAAATGGAGGAATACCAAAAAGGGGCACCACTAGCAGACCAAAGAATTATGATCTCTGTCATAAGTGTGGAAAGCCAAGGCATTTCATCAAAGATTGCCCTCTCCTGAAGCAAGAACGCTTCAAGTACAACCCTGATAAAGTAGCCAAAAGGAACCCGGTTCCTGACAAACGCTTCAAAAGGAAGAATGCCGCTGACAACGTTGTGAAGCAAGCTCTTGCAGCATGGGGAGATTCCTCAAGCGAGTCTGAAGGAGAGATGCAGGTGACAGTTCCATGATGGCAGTTGAAAGTGAAAGAAATGAATATGATTCAATGTTCGCTTTGATGGCACAATCAGATGATGATGAAGATGATGACAATGATGAAGTAAATTTCAGGGATGTTCAGAGAAATCTGAATCCTACTCCCCTAAGAAACTCATTTACCTAGCAAATGTTCTAATTGATGCCTATCATAGTCTATTAGAAGATAATGATGCCCTGACCTTAGAACTAGGAGAAGCTGAACAAACCAGAGATGATTTAGTAGTATGTGTAGTTGATCTGAAGGAAACCATAAGTAATTTGGAGAATGAAAAAATGGTTTTAATTGAAAAAATTGCTAGTGTAGAGAATGAAAGAGATGATTTGGTGGTTGTAGTCGTTGACTTAAAAGAAACCATTGAGAACTTAAGTAAAGATAAGGATTCTTTAGTGAAGAGAGTGACTGCAGTTGAAGATGAGAGAGATGATCTCTTAATAGTAATTGCAGACTTGAGGGAAACTATAGAGGAACTAGGAACGGAGTGTAGGCCTGAAAATTCTGAAAAAGTAAAAGAGGTAGCTAGTGAGGCACACATTAAGCTTGAAACTCAGTTGAAAGCTGCGAGAACTAGCTTGAGTGTTGAACTTGAGAAAAACAAACATCTCCAAACTGAACTGGAAAGAGTAAAAAATGATCTTGAAAAGTCCCTTAAGTGGACATGGTCCTCGAAAGCTATTACTGCTATATATGTCAATAATGGTGGAAACAGACAGGGAATAGGGTTTCAAAGGGAGAGAACTCCTTACAACCCCCATATCAAGTATGTTACTGTACCGAATAATTGGCTGTGTACCCACAGTGGGAACAATTGGCATTTCAAGGAAAATTTCCAAGCTAGGGTCCATTCTATTCAGAAAAACAAAGTGTTTTGTGAAAAGGTAACTACTAAAAGGGACCAGGTTCCACCCACAAAAAACACAGGTTACCTGCATGGACCATGAGAGCTCTTATTCATCCTCTTGCCTACTACAAGGGACCCAAACTTGTTTGGGTTCCTAAAACTAACTCTTGATTTCCTTGTGTAGGGAACAGTGAAAGGAAGCAGTCAACAATGGTTCATGGATAGTGGATATTCAAAGCACATGACTGGGAACACCATGGACTTTCTTTCACTAATAGCCCTGCAAGGAGGGAGTGTATCCTTTGGCAACAGGAAAAAGGGGTACATTCTCGGAGTTGAAAAAGTCGGGAAATCACTCACTCACTCAATTGAGAATGTGTACTATGTCAATGGTCTCAAGTACAGTCTCCTGAGCGTTTCTCAGATTTGTGATAAAGGAAACAAAGGTGGAGTTCTTGTCCAAGATATATAGTTACAAATCTGGTAACTGGTGAAGTGGTACTTCTGGCTAAAAGATACAAGAACATCTATGTTGCTGATTTTGAGTATCTACAAACTGGTGATCTGAGTTGCTTGAAAGCTGTTGATAATGATGCTGAACTGTGGCATAGAAGACTGTGGCACGCAAGCTTCTCTCTTCTGAATAAACTTATTCAGAAGGACCTGGTCTGTGGTCTGCCCATGTCAAAGTTCAAAGAATAGAAATTCTATGATGCCTGTGCTAGAGGGAAGCATATGAAGTCTTCATTCAAGCCTAAGAAGGATGTCAGCACCTCAAAGCCACTTGATCTCCTTCATATGGATCTGTGTGGGCCTATGAGAGTGCAAAGCAGGGGAGGAAAAAGATACATCTTTGTGATAGTGTATGACTACTCCAGATTCACTTGGACTCTGTTTCTTAGAACAAAAGATGAAACCTTTGAGGTATTCGTGGCCTTTGTGAAGAAAATCCAGGTGAAGATGGAGTCTAGAGTAGCATGCATTAGATCAGATCATGGAACAGAATTTGACAATGCCAAATTTGATGAATTCTGTAATGAAAATAGCATTACTCACAACTTCTCAATCCCAAGAACTCCCCAGCAAAATGGAGTTGTGGAAAGGAAGAATAGAACTCTTGAGGAAATGGCAAGAACAATGCTGATCGATAGTGGGATTGCAAAGAACTTCTGGGCTGAAGCTGTCAACACTGACTGCTACTTGGTGAACAGGTGCATGATCATATCTCTCCTGAACAAAACCCCCTATGAGTTGCTGAATGAAAGGAAACCCAAGCTGACTCACCTTAGAACATTTGGGTGCAAATGTTATGTTCTCAACAATGGAAAGGATCGGCTTGGAAAATTCGATGCCAAAAGTGATGAAGGAATCTTTTTGGGGTACTCTTCTCAAAGCAAAGC
The DNA here is from genome assembly GCF_001879085.1 of Nicotiana attenuata. Taxonomy (NCBI): domain Eukaryota; kingdom Viridiplantae; phylum Streptophyta; class Magnoliopsida; order Solanales; family Solanaceae; genus Nicotiana; species Nicotiana attenuata. Next base: position 2,315 of record NW_017674094.1, on the reverse strand, counting down.
TTACAAGATATACAACACGAGGACTCAGTGTGTTGAGGAAAGTGTTCACGTAATCTTTGATGAGTCTTATCCCTCCAGTGAGAAAATCAGCAAGGATGATCAAGATGGAGAGCCTCTGCTGGTTCCAGGTGAAGTCTTTGACATGACAACCGGAAATGCAGACATGATGAGTCAAGTGAAGGAGCCAAGTGGAGATGATGCAGCCTCTTCCTCAAGGAAACCAGGTACTACAATTACAACCACTGAAGCTGAAGAGAGAGTGGTTGATGCAGTGCAAGGTACTCCACAGGTGGCTGAGAGTAGAATGCAAAGGAACCAGTCAGATCTACCCAGCTCCTCTACAAATAAGCCGTAAATGCCCAATTGGAAACATAAAAGCTCTCATCCTCTTGACAAAATAATTACCCCTCTAGATTCCGGAGTCCAAACCAGATAAAAAGCAAGAAATTCGCTCGTCTTCTCAGCCTTTCTTTCCCAAATAGAACCCAAAAACATCAAGGAAGCCTTAAAGGATGCAGACTGGATTACAGCTATGCAAGATGAGTTGCATCAATTCGAAAGGAACAATGTATGGCACCTGGTACCTAGACCCTCAGATCGAACCATCATAGGAACCAGGTGGGTAGTCAGGAATAAGCTTGATGAACATGGAAATACTACAAGGAACAAGGCTAGGCTAGTGGTTCAAGGTTACAATCAGGAGAAAGGGATCGATTATGATGAGACGTTTGCTCCGGTTGCTCGCATGGAAGCTATTAGAACCTTAATCGCTTTTGCATCACATATGGAATTCACTTTATTCCAAATGGATGTCAAAAGTGCATTTCTGAATGGATTTCTTAAGGAAGAAGTCTATGTGAAGAAACCTCCAGGGTTTGAATGCCATGAACACCCTGAATATATGTTTAAACTGGACAAGGCATTGTATGGGTTGAAGCAAGCTCCTCGAGCTTGGTATGAAAGGCTGTCGAAATTTCTCTTAGAAAATAGTTTTACGAGAGGAAAAATTGACAACACCCTGTTCTTGAAGAAACGGGGAAGGAACCTGCTCATCGTTCAAGTATATGTTGATGATATCATTTTTGGGGCAACAGCTGATTCACCGTGTGAGGAATTTGCATAACTCATGGGAAGTGAGTTTGAAATGAGTATGATGGGTGAGTTGAATTTCTTCTTGGGTCTTCAAGTGAAGCAGTCCACACATGGTACATTCATCTGCTAGCAGAAATACATCAAGGAGCTTCTGAAGAGGTTTGATATGGAAGCATCAAAAGTGATAGACACTCCCATTGCCACTGCTACTTGACTAGACATGGATGAGTCCGGATCTCCTGTAAATCAAACCATGTATTGAGGCATTATTGGGTCTTTTCTCTACCTCACTGCCAGCAGACCTGATATTGTCTTTAGTGTGGGGCTATGTGCAATGTTTCAGTCAAATCCTAAGGAATCTCATCTGAAGGCTGCCAAAAGAATTTTAAGATATCTTAAGGGAACATATGACCTGATCCTGTACTACCCCTCAGGTGACAACTTTAATCTTATTGGGTATGCTGATGCTGACTATGCTGATTATCTTGTGGATAGGAAAAGTACCTCTGGAATGGCTCACTTTCTAGGATCATATCTCATCTCATAGGGCACACGGAAGCAAAACTCAGTGGCTCTTTCAACAGCTGAAGCAGAATATGTAGCTGCAGCTTCTTGCTGTGCTCAGCTCCTATGGATCAAACAATAATTGGAAGATATTGGTGTATATACTGAATGTGTGCCTCTTCTGTGTGATAACACCAGTGCACTCAACATGGCCAAGAATCCATTTCAACACAAAAGAACCAAGCACATTGATGTGAGACATTATTTTCTGAGGGACAATGTGGAGAAGGGGCTTATCTGTATGAAGTTCTGCAGTACAGAAGACCAAATTGCAAATATCTTCACCAAAGCATTGAGTAGGGAGCATTTTGAAAGAAATAGAGTGAAACTGGCGCTGTTGAAGCCCAATTGAGAACCTCATTCCCATCAGCTGGCTATGAAAATCACCTTCAGGTAATATTAGCTAAAGTGTTTTCCGGCCAAGTCTAACTCACTTCAATACCGTTGTAGGTAGACACGCATGATGATCATAGAAGCTGTAGATGCACTGCATGGGCTGTAAAAGAGGATTGGAATTTTCAAAGACAGGTCAAGAACCTGGTTCTTGTCCTAAAGGTTAGTAGTCCTGCGCATTCTCTCATACATATCTTAAAAAGGTGCAAATATCAACTGCCATGTCATCCACCTTTTCAGACTCTGCTGTCATGTCTTTCATTTCA
>NW_017674093.1:105019-108895 GCF_001879085.1 Nicotiana attenuata | reverse complement strand
AGATCTCAGTCTCGGCAGCCGAAATTTTTGCCTGAATCTCTTCAACCTCCTTTTGAGTCGCTTCTATAACACATTCGAGGTTCTCCCTCTCTTGTTGTAATGTCTGCAACTTCTTCACAACTCTCTTCAGTTTCTTTTCACTAGAGGAAACTTTCTTGACCTTCTCACTTGCTTCAAGTTTGAACGACTCGAGACGCTCTTTAGCTTTAGGAATCAGCTCTAGCTTCTCATCTTCACTCGTCTTATCAGCCATATTGGATCGCTCTTGGTCATATGACGCGGCAAGCTCAAAAAGAGAATCCAGTAAACTCTCTAATGGAGAAAGATACAAAACATTCGTCTTCTTCATATACTCGAAAATCTCAATAATTTTCTCCCTATAAGATGAGAGCGATTCTGCACGAGTTTTGGAGAGTCTATTACAAATGTCCTTCCAAAGTCCCAAGATGAATTCCATTTTGCGATTAAAGACAATGCTCTTTCCTTCAAAAATAGATATTGTTGTATTTGTCAATGGTGGAATGCTAGTTATCTCATTTGGAGTTTGTCTTTTTAGGGCTTTGTCATGAGGGAGAGATGATGCCTTTGAAGACGACTTCACTTTAGATGTAGTCCCTCCAATAGATTCATTACTCACTTGGGGCTTATCATGAGGGGATATCACCGGATGCCCAATGGCATTTAACTGCATAAGGAAAAGGAAACGGAAGTGAATATCTTTTTAGTAGAGGTATTCGTTTGATTAAAAAATAAAAAGAAAGGGCAAGATGATTGTATTTTTTTTAGCTCCTTGTTACAAGTTGTATGCGTTCTTGAGGGACCATCAACACTTGGAACCTCTACGATCTCTACTGGGTTAGGCCGTTTCCTTTTGCAATTTTGATCTTCATTGGTACTCTGGCTTGTATCTTGAGGAACTTGCATGCTAAAAGGAAGTATTGGAGGGTACTTCTCTATATCCGTTGAAGTGCACACCACCTCTTTCAAAGTTGCCTTTGAGGATTTAAGCTTCCTTTTCTTATGTTGTGTAACTACTTTTGGGATTGGAGTAGGTGGCTTTTTAACTTTTGGGAGTGTCTTTCCAACACCTTGATCTTCACCTCATAAAGGAGTTGTAGACTTTAGCCCAACATTGTCTACCAAAGCTTGTAAGTTATTCTCGAGAAACTTCCTATGCGCTTTCTCCCACCAAGACATATAATTGGTAGAGAAGGACTTCTCCACAGGATCTCCCGTTAGGGGGAAAACCGCACGTGATATAGACTGATACAGTGTGCAAATCCTCCAAAATCTGAGTCCTTCATCTAGATAGGCGTTACGGATATCATTCTCCAAAAAATCGGGGCCGTTCTGGTAAAACCCAAATTGACGACCAAACTGATACTGGCTATATGGCAAGATGATGAATGAGTTACCATACCTCAAAGGGAGGTAATTAAAATGTAAGCTCATGAAGTAATTTGACTCCAACTCTTGAGGGGCATCGTTATCCACATAATAATAAGGAGGAGAATTGATTAACATTGTTGGTGTCCAAACTATATCCTCCCCATTGTGGATGCATTTTCTTGCACCCTTCTCGTCAAAGTACCTCGCAGCTCCCTTTCCTGAGTATGCCACCATCAAAGGGACATACGGACCCTTAGCAAGTGGATAGTGGGTTTTGAAGTAATGTGCAAGCCAGCCATAAATATAATGAGTGGGAAAATAAACTTTGACCCGATCAAGTTGGGAAGAACACAAAATCTTATTCAAACCACGATAAATACTCGCCAAAACTAGGACCGCAAGGCTAATCTTTCCCCTGCCTGCCATCATGCTTGCCATCTTAAAAGTCTCGGAACGAATGAAGTTTTCTTCCTTGGGAAACACAAAGGCACATAGCCAAATTGATAAGAATGCTGCTACATATGTTTCATCTTTCTTGTCAGACCTCACCCTAAGCTTGGAGAATATAGCTTCTTGATCACTCGACCACCTCGTTGTCTCGGGAATAACTCTGTTAGGATTATGTGTTGACTTTAGGCGTGCGGATTTCTTTTCCTTTCACAGCGAGGAATGTCTATATATTAAAGCTTTTTTATACCAAAAATTTGTCCAGTTGCTGAAGGAGACCTTTTGGTTAGCACCCGTACCTTCCTTAAGGTGATGAAAGGCAGCAAGTAAATTCTCGCAAGATCGAGGAATAAATCTAATCTATTTTTTGTCCAAACCAATGAGTTCTCTTGTCTCAGGTACCACTTCTTCGTACGGAGAACCCGCAATGGGCAGACCCCCAAGGATATGTAAGTCCCGAAGAGAGATAGATAGTTCCCCAGGTGATGTAAGAAGTTCGTCTTGGGGCACCAAGCCTCACAAAATGCTTGCAAAATGTTCGAGTTTCGATCATAAGTGAAAAGTGAGGCATAGACAGCATCGTAAATCTTTGTTGTACTCAGGGTTTGTTGGCTTCCACCAAGTACATCTTCAGCCCATTCCCAATATCCTGGAATATGACAATCTTCGCCCTTGATTGTAGTTGTGTTTCCCCAACGTACTTCGCCTTGAATTATGTGATGTCGTAAGTTTGGAAGGGTGCTAGCAATGTTTACGTGGAGATGGATTGGCGCTTGGAGAGAGCACATCTTGGACAACGAATTAGAAGTCTATTTGTGCTCCAAGGTTCAGTTTTCTACATGAAGGGAGTTCCTCAGAGGAGGCCATGAGGCTGCATATCGGCCAGCTTGTGAGGTGTGAACTAAAAGCTTGGTTTGTTCTATGCCATCTTCAGTCTCAATTATGAGATATCCAAGTTTGGAGGAAGGTGAGGTATAATTCTGAAATTTTCCATCTCTTCGTGCTGCAAAAAAAAGAAAAAAAAAGAGAAAAAGAAAAAAAGAAAAAAAGAGTCATCAAAGTCCAAATCAAGAATATTAGAATGGGTACAAAGGTCTAAATGGATGAAATGGCCCCCGATATTCATGCCACTTTGAGAATAATCTCTTCGGTAGTCGAGCCACATTGAGAGTAATCTCTCCGGTAGTCGGACCATATTGAGAGTAATCTCTCCGGTAGTTGGGTCATTTTGAGAGTAATCTCTCCGGTAGTCGAGCCATGTTGAGAGTATCTCTCCGGTAGTCGGGACACATTGAGAGTAATCTCTCCGGTAGTCGAGCCACATTGAGAGTAATCTCTCCGATAGTCGGGCCACATTGAGAGTAATCTCTCCGATAGTCGAGCCACACTGAGAGTAATCTCTCCGGTAGTCGGGAAGAAGAGATAAAGATACTAATCGAAATAGGTCCAGGGGTCTCAGAAAAGAACTGAGACCTTTAACATGCTTTTTCAGTAGCAGGAACTCATGAGAAGCATAGTAAAAGAACAACATGCGAAACATAGTAAAAAACTCAAAGAAACATAGTAGAAGGCACTAATAAGAACACAGTAAGAGAAACATATAAAACACAGTAGAGGAAACTGATAGAACATGGTAGAAGATCTTAACAAGAAACATAGGTAGAAGAAGCACACAAGAGGAAAAGAAAATCAGAGAAAACTTCTAAATAACTCAAAACCCTAGATCGGGAAAAAAAAAGGTTTTGAAAGCATAGTTTTGAAAAGAAATATCAAGAAATCGTGTAAAAGAGGGAAAACACGGATCTAGAATAGATCTAAAGAAATCAGAAGAACCTCGAAAACTACGGTTTCAGAGGAACCCAAATGGTGAGAAAGGCTTGGATGGTCGTTGATCTAAGCAGGAGGAGTCGAGGTTAGGCTCGAACAGACATGGCTTGCGGAGCCAGGCCGGAGATGGCCATAGAAACTTGAATCACGCAAGGTCTGGACCCCAGCTTCTTCATGGTCAGGCCTCGAAACTCTCAGCAACCTAATGCGTTT